>NC_135326.1:5140338-5440338 GCF_048772815.1 Callospermophilus lateralis
TCAAGAGAGCCAGATACATGGATATACTCGAGCCCATGCCTGTTGTTATAGGTCAGGGGGAGGTTTTGAGTTGTTGGAGCTAAACACCTGTAGAACTGTCTTCTTCACCAGCATGTGCTGATTATTAAGGTTTCTAGGTAGCTCTCACACTAAGACTCACTTATCAAACAAACCAAAGAAACTTTTTACTAATCATTTTTGAATTGAGGAAATACTACCCATATGCGATGATTTTTATATTGTCATATTTTAATTTGGTCATTCTCTATGTCATATTGATTTTTCTTCACTACAAGTCAGTTCCATAAGACCTTCTCTATAAAATAGAAAAACTTGAAATTTTAATAATAAAACATTTATAACATTTAGTTAATTTAAAAAATAACTAAATAAAATAGTCTTACATATATTTTGTATTAAAATTTTTATCCTCAAATATTCCTTGAGATATTCAATGAACAAGTCCCTTATTAACTACAGATACATAGCTCACATTAAGTAAAAATTACCATAAACAATATAGAAGGAATATTTATTACTTAGGGAACTTAGTAACTTACCAAATTTTACTAAAATTATTTTACTAAAATTTTACTTTTACTAAAATAATTATGATTTAAAGTATTATGTGTGTGGACAGTGAGCAGGACAAATAACTTGGCTGAGGACATCAAAGATGTCAATGTTGATTTGAAGTGAAAGGGAGAAAAGGAGAAGAAAGAAGAAAGAAGCCAGAAATAATAGGAAAGAAGCTGCCAGAGGTTGGGCATCCAGTTTTATATTCAAAGTATATGATAGACCTGTTTACATGAAAGTAGCCTCTATTACAATATGAACCTTTTATAAAGATGGGATTATAAAAATAAGCTAAAAGAGACAAATGTCTCAAAGTCTAGGGTATAAAAAGTTTTAAACATCAGATTTTCTCTTGTATCCAATATGAAAAATACAATAATCAAACTTTTGTAAAAGCATACAGAATATGTTACTCAATAAAGATATGGACAGACTAATACTTAACTTCTGAAAATACCGCAAGAACTTATGACCAACATCTAATGATACCAACAAAGAAACCCAATTTTTAGCTCATTTTACAGTGATGCCATATCAGAAATCAGAAGCAGAAATGGATAAGTAGGGATAAAGTATATGCTTCTGAAAAGGGATTAGTCTCTTAGGTAGATAAATCTCTTATTGCAGCCATCAGATTGCAGATACTACTAAGTCTGTTCTCAAGTTAACCATATGTAATAGTTGCATTGAATCAGACTATTCTTTCAGATATGTAGACAATGTTATAACCCAAACTTCTTTAAGTATCTCTGAGAAAGTGCTTTTCATTTTCACAACACATATCTCTCAAATATCATATGTCTCCTATTATCTCTTCCAAAGAAACAAACCAGTACCATTAAACAAAGCACCCCATAACAGAGAAAAGTCCAGAGTTTTTCTATCAAACAAACTGTTCCAGAAAGGACTTCAAATTAATTCTAGAGTAATACAAAGTTGACAAAATATCTCCAGATAACAGCAAAAGAAAGGTCAAGTGTCTATGTGCACAATCAGTGAGTCAAAGGAAAACCAAGCTAGGCACATGAGTTCCTAAAAGTTTATTTCCATTTTATTAAAATAACAAAAGGCAGTGTTGTGACTAAGCTATGCCATTAATGAAGACCAAATACATTTGTGCCCTTCCACATTGTCAGACTTTGTTGAAGAACAATGAATTCACAGGCTGTAACACTTTCAGTGGTGGCAATTCACTGTCATCTGGTAGTCATAAGGAAAGAAATCACAGATTCTTTTATTCTATGTTTAACTGCTAATGTCTTTGATGCTCAAATAATTTATCACCCTACACAATTATACAGCCTATACAATTATATAGGCTACAGAAAAAAACTAATAAGAAAGAGTTTAGGTGATCACAGGGGTACAGGAGAGTGAAACAAGAACAAAGGCAGAGAGCACATAATGTTGTATAGGGCCACTAGAGGTTGTCAGATAAGATTGAAAATCAGCCAGTGAGCATGTTCAGGCCACAGAGCTCTCCAAAAGCAGGAGCTTATACTAGACCACAACCCAGATGGATGGCAATTTCATAGTATTATCTTAGTATCAGCTTGAGTTTCAATTTGGAGTGGGCTGTTTTTCTACCTCAGGCTGGCAAAGACCCTAAGCATACTGTTTACCAATCTCAAAGAGAGATTTTTAGAAGACTCAACTGAGGTACTGTGAACACTGTGTTACTTAATTCTTGTCAGTGGCAGGCTGGTACACAATGGAGGGACAAACCATATGTAAAAGCAGAGGTGACATGTAGGATAGATTGCTCTCTACCATGAAGGTAAATTTCCTCAGACGTTTTATGAATATATTTCTTTATTTCACAACCAGAGTCACTGTTCTGATCCTCTTCCAAGGACCAAAGATAAGAAGTGGCTAGTTTCCCCTCCCCATTTTCCTGATTAAAACATTCTTGTAGAGACCTTCTTATCTCACTGCAAGATTTTCTAGGCACTGATTCATGTTTAACCCAATAGCTGAGCATGGCCATTATGGGCAGGAGAAACTACATTGCACTGAATCTGGAGAACAGAGATTCAAAGGTTTACTGCTATGGTGATTTTGTGGGTAAGGCTCATGAGAACTGACCAGATCATTAGGTCAATGTGCCACTGAGTCTGGTCTTGGGGTCCTCTTACTCCTATGAACCTAGAGGGATGGGAATGGTAAATTTCATGGTCTGGTGCATTTCCCTTGTTTCTCTTTTTACAAGTTTGATAAGCTCATGCATCCATATGCTTCTGGATTAATTAAATAGTTTCACAGGAGGTCATTTTTATTGACATATTTTATTTTTCTGTGCCTCATGATTTTTTTATGCAGATGGTGGCTGTTTACTTGTACAAAAAAGGAATAAAATTATTCTACCTCAGCACTTACATTAGAAAATATTCAAATAACACATGGCAAACTGCTGCTTTGTAATTCAGTAGTTTCAAAACTACTGCTACAGTCAGCATGGGATAAATCAGACAAGATATGTTACTGAAAGCTTGGTCTTTGTCCCCAAAGCCAACCCTACAAAGAGGACACAGTTTTGAGAAAAAGGATAAAAAGAATTTTCACTAGCTAGCAAAAGAGAAAGCAGGGGACTGCTGTCCTAGAGCTTGTGATTCTGCCCATAGAGGAACAGGTTTTTTGTTGTTGCTGTTGTTGTTTTAAAAGTTGTTCAAAGGGCACATTTTATATGATGTCTTCCTGGAGTTGCAATTTACTTCTTAATTAGGGAAGTCATTTCTGAGATCTTCTGGTGCCATACTTAAAGTCTGAATTACTTTGTTCCTGTGGTGTGTGGGTGTGGGTGTGGGTGTGCTCAAGGCCAGATAACACTGCATGCCATGGGGAGAATGGTAATCCTGTTTTACCAAGATTAGTGAGGGAGAGGAAGAAAGATTAATAAACATGTCTCTTTTAAAAACAAGACATATGGCAGAGCAGCAAGGGATATTTTCAAAGCTTGAAATGGACCACTGTTAAACATTACCCCCATTGCCAATTTACACATTTCATCTCTATGAAAAAAATGGAAGATGACATCTCCAAACTGTTTTCCTGCTGAGAGAGGATGATGTTGAAGATGGAGGAAAGTGACCTAAAGCACCACTCCACCCTACCCCAGCGCCACCAAATTTTCTTAATTAAATGAGGGCATGGACAGTTACCGACATTTACCATCATGGTAATTCACAGGTCCATGGTGGAAGTTAGCAAGTGTCTAGACAAGGCCTACACAGGGGAGGGATAATGCTAAGATAACAATAGAGAAGGCAGCAAAGCATTACTTTTATGTAATCAATCGCACAAAAGAAGTTGTCATTTCATCCCATCTCTGAAAACCATGGAGGCAATAACTCATAATAACATCCTAAAAAAACAAACCAAATTCATCTATGAGGAAGGTTAGGAAGATTTGCTGATCTTTTATATCAAGCTATCGACTCTGGACAAATTTGTGGACTCTATTATAGAGTCCTTTGTGATAGTTATTATTAGGCACTCCCACCAAATAACTCTTCCTTTATAGCTTTAAGGTCTGTTTGCTTTTGATAGGACTTACACAATTATCCTAAATTTTATTCTAAACAAACCTATTTTCTTTTAAATGTTCACGTGTGACTGTGCTTTGGCCATACCCTTGCCAGGTGTTTAATACCAGTTAGTCAAAATTGACCTTGCTTTTTTCCTGCCTTTTGGGTCAGCTGAGATTCTTCAGAGATCAATCTTACAAACACGCAAAAAGCACCCTTGTTTCTTTAACCTTCCTCCACCAGCTGTTCCACCTTCCAAGATAGGTCGAGGCCTTGCTGACCACATGTGAGTTCCCTTTGAATTGTCAGGGGCAATTCCCTGCTCAATGACCCTCCTCTTTGCAGAATGTGCACTGGTTGGCTTTTTCTCTGTACGGTCCTCTTGATTCTTCTGATTGAGAGGTTCCAGTGACTCATCTGAGTTGCAGGACTCTTATAGGGATCCTATCATCCTCTAGGTCTTAGCTGACAATAGAAGGCAAGGGACAAACTGTTGACTGTTTTTTTCTTCATCCTTTTACTTTCTTGACTTTGTCTCCAAGTTTTGGGTCTTACACATCCAGCAGCTCAGATTCAGCTGAATTAAAGTGGGAGTAAAATGGTTTATAATTCAATGTGTACGATCTTACAGTTACCCCTTTCATTTCATTGGGTTCAGTATTAGTATGGAAAGTAAACTGTAAGTCCTATGGATGATGAATTATTGTCTCAAACTAACTCAGTTGTTGGGTTAGAAATAGCATTTCTGCAAAACACTAACAGACAAGACTTTTAAAGATCTGCAAGAAAAATACAAAACGAACACCAAAGTGTCTTTGGTATCTGTTTAGCCTCTACAGAAACTTCAACTAAATTGCTAGCAAGATTTGCTTTGAAGGTTTCAAGATGGCAGTATAGAGCAGGTTGCTTTACTGTGTGTTCCATAGCGTGAACCAAGAAAGCAGACAGGCAGCTTCTCAACAAGGTGGGTGAACAGAAAACCAGAGGTTCTCCTGGAATTTACTACTTGACACTCAAATCAGATTTGAACCTCAGGAGGGTGGATATAAAAATATAAGGAAAAAACCTCCAGCACCACAGCCACTGCAACAGCTGGAATGTGCACCAGCCAGCACATTCCCTCTGTGAGCACGGAGGAGGGATAAGGAAATTAAAGGAACCCACAATTTTTGGAGAAATTTGGTGTGTCTGGGTATGGTTCAGAGATCATAGACACTCCCCCACTAAACTTAAAGTTTTGCTGCACAATAGCCTTCTACAGGAGAAAAACTACGTCTCTCCTGATATTGGGAGGAGGACAGAGGAAGGAACAGTTTGCAGATGCAGAACAGGGATTGGCAGTTGAGAAAGCCAAATCCTGGAGAATACAATTCTGGCCCATAATATGGGTCATGCAAACCCACACTGCATGACATAGAGTTAGCCTAAGTGACCAGGGAAACCAGCAAACTTGGAGAGAGGTTCACACAGAGGACAACTGGCCATGGAAACCCCCACCCAGCTCTTCCCCTTCCTGTATCCTCACTGCTTACAGGATCTGGCCAGGAATTCAAAAGGGTGGGCATAAGAGAGACTGGGTTTGGAGACTGATCCCAGAGCAGGAAACTTGGTATCCACAGGTGACACAGTGGACTAAGAATGGGCTCCTCCACCACACAGAGGAGGCCCTGGGGTGCACTCCTCCAACATGGACTGACAATTGTTGAGCCCTGGAGGTGTGCTGATCTAGAATCTCCAGAACAATTGCCCTCCATTAAGAGCATGGAACCTGCCTCACATTAAATCCCCTCCTTCAACGAGTTTTACCAATGGGATTACATCTCTCACCATGGCAATCCCACCCTGATGGTGGAGAAAGAATGTATTCCAGGCAACCCCACCTACCTTTTGAAAAGGGAAGTGAGAATCTTTTGAATTCCAACAGAAATAATTCTTTAACTTCATCAAGATTGTTTTACTTTTATTCTTTTCACTGCTTAATTGTGAGCTTAATGGCTCATGGACATTTATAGATATCATGTTTAGGATTTTTTTCCTTTCTACTGTGTGTGTGTGTGTGTGTGTGTGTGTGTGTGTGTGTAATGCTAAGGATTGAACCCAGAACCTTGTGCTTGAGAGGCAAGCACTCTACCATCTGAGCTATATACCCAGCCCCTCATTTGTAATATCTTAGAAAACAGTAATTTTACATGGATCAGATTTTGATGACTAGAAAGTTTGATTAGTATATTTGTTTTATTTTGTATTCTTTGGTTTTTAAAACTTATATTTATGTAGTTTTTCTCAAACGTACCTGTTTCTCTTGAACCTCTTTTTCTCTTTTCCTCTGTTAACAGTCAACTTTTATTTTGCAGGTTCCATGCTCTTAATGGAGGGCAATTGTTCTGGAGATTCTAGATCAGCACACCTCCAGGGCTCAACAATTGTCAGTCCATGTTGGAGGAGTGCACCCCAGGGTCTCCCCTGGGTTCCACTTGTGTGGTGGAGGAGCCCATTCTTAGTCCACTATGTCACCTGTGGATACCAAGTTTCCTGCTCTGGGATCAGTCTCCAAACCCAGTCTCTCTTATGCCCACCCTTTTGAATTCCTGGCCAGATCCTGTAAGCAGTGAGGATACAGGAAGGGGAAGAGCTGGGTGGGGGTTTCCATGGCCAGTTGTCCTCTGTGTGAACCTCTCTCCAAGTTTGCTGGTTTCCCTGGTCACTTAGGCTAACTCTATGTCATGCAGTGTGGGTTTGCATGACCCATATTATGGGCCAGAATTGTATTCTCCAGGATTTGGCTTTCTCAACTGCCAATCCCTGTTCTGCATCTGCAAACTGTTCCTTCCTCTGTCCTCCTCCCAATATCAGGAGAGACGTAGTTTTTCTCCTGTAGAAGGCTATTGTGCAGCAAAACTTTAAGTTTAGTGGGGGAGTGTCTATGATCTCTGAACCATACCCAGACACACCAAATTTCTCCAAAAATTGTGGGTTCCTTTAATTTCCTTATCCCTCCTCCGTGCTCACAGAGGGAATGTGCTGGCTGGTGCACATTCCAGCTGTTGCAGTGGCTGTGGTGCTGGAGGTTTTTTCCTTATATTTTTATATCCACCCTCCTGAGGTTCAAATCTGATTTGAGTGTCAAGTAGTAAATTCCAGGAGAACCTCTGGTTTTCTGTTCACCCACCTTGTTGAGAAGCTGCCTGTCTGCTTTCTTGGTTCACGCTATGGAACACACAGTAAAGCAACCTGCTCTATACTGCCATCTTGAAACCTTCAAAGCAAATCTTGCTAGCAATTTAGTTGAAGTTTCTGTAGAGGCTAAACAGATACCAAAGACACTTTGGTGTTCGTTTTGTATTTTTCTTGCAGATCTTTAAAAGTCTTGTCTGTTAGTGTTTTGCAGAAATGCTATTTCTAACCCAACAACTGAGTTAGTTTGAGACAATAATTCATCATCCATAGGACTTACAGTTTACTTTCCATACTAATACTGAACCCAATGAAATGAAAGGGGTAACTGTAAGATCGTACACATTGAATTATAAACCATTTTACTCCCACTTTAATTCAGCTGAATCTGAGCTACTGGATGTGTAAGACCCAAAACTTGGAGACAAAGTCAAGAAAGTAAAAGGATGAAGAAAAAAACAGTCAACAGTTTGTCCCTTGCCTTCTATTGTCAGCTAAGACCTAGAGGATGATAGGATCCCTATAAGAGTCCTGCAACTCAGATGAGTCACTGGAACCTCTCAATCAGAAGAATCAAGAGGACCGTACAGAGAAAAAGCCAACCAGTGCACATTCTGCAAAGAGGAGGGTCATTGAGCAGGGAATTGCCCCTGACAATTCAAAGGGAACTCACATGTGGTCAGCAAGGCCTCGACCTATCTTGGAAGGTGGAACAGCTGGTGGAGGAAGGTTAAAGAAACAAGGGTGCTTTTTGCGTGTTTGTAAGATTGATCTCTGAAGAATCTCAGCTGACCCAAAAGGCAGGAAAAAAGCAAGGTCAATTTTGACTAACTGGTATTAAACACCTGGCAAGGGTATGGCCAAAGCACAGTCACACGTGAACATTTAAAAGAAAATAGGTTTGTTTAGAATAAAATTTAGGATAATTGTGTAAGTCCTATCAAAAGCAAACAGACCTTAAAGCTATAAAGGAAGAGTTATTTGGTGGGAGTGCCTAATAATAACTATCACAAAGGACTCTATAATAGAGTCCACAAATTTGTCCAGAGTCGATAGCTTGATATAAAAGATCAGCAAATCTTCCTAACCTTCCTCATAGATGAATTTGGTTTGTTTTTTTAGGATGTTATTATGAGTTATTGCCTCCATGGTTTTCAGAGATGGGATGAAATGACAACTTCTTTTGTGCGATTGATTACATAAAAGTAATGCTTTGCTGCCTTCTCTATTGTTATCTTAGCATTATCCCTCCCCTGTGTAGGCCTTGTCTAGACACTTGCTAACTTCCACCATGGACCTGTGAATTACCATGATGGTAAATGTCGGTAACTGTCCATGCCCTCATTTAATTAAGAAAATTTGGTGGCGCTGGGGTAGGGTGGAGTGGTGCTTTAGGTCACTTTCCTCCATCTTCAACATCATCCTCTCTCAGCAGGAAAACAGTTTGGAGATGTCATCTTCCATTTTTTTCATAGAGATGAAATGTGTAAATTGGCAATGGGGGTAATGTTTAACAGTGGTCCATTTCAAGCTTTGAAAATATCCCTTGCTGCTCTGCCATATGTCTTGTTTTTAAAAGAGACATGTTTATTAATCTTTCTTCCTCTCCCTCACTAATCTTGGTAAAACAGGATTACCATTCTCCCCATGGCATGCAGTGTTATCTGGCCTTGAGCACACCCACACCCACACCCACACACCACAGGAACAAAGTAATTCAGACTTTAAGTATGGCACCAGAAGATCTCAGAAATGACTTCCCTAATTAAGAAGTAAATTGCAACTCCAGGAAGACATCATATAAAATGTGCCCTTTGAACAACTTTTAAAACAACAACAGCAACAACAAAAAACCTGTTCCTCTATGGGCAGAATCACAAGCTCTAGGACAGCAGTCCCCTGCTTTCTCTTTTGCTAGCTAGTGAAAATTCTTTTTATCCTTTTTCTCAAAACTGTGTCCTCTTTGTAGGGTTGGCTTTGGGGACAAAGACCAAGCTTTCAGTAACATATCTTGTCTGATTTATCCCATGCTGACTGTAGCAGTAGTTTTGAAACTACTGAATTACAAAGCAGCAGTTTGCCATGTGTTATTTGAATATTTTCTAATGTAAGTGCTGAGGTAGAATAATTTTATTCCTTTTTTGTACAAGTAAACAGCCACCATCTGCATAAAAAAATCATGAGGCACAGAAAAATAAAATATGTCAATAAAAATGACCTCCTGTGAAACTATTTAATTAATCCAGAAGCATATGGATGCATGAGCTTATCAAACTTGTAAAAAGAGAAACAAGGGAAATGCACCAGACCATGAAATTTACCATTCCCATCCCTCTAGGTTCATAGGAGTAAGAGGACCCCAAGACCAGACTCAGTGGCACATTGACCTAATGATCTGGTCAGTTCTCATGAGCCTTACCCACAAAATCACCATAGCAGTAAACCTTTGAATCTCTGTTCTCCAGATTCAGTGCAATGTAGTTTCTCCTGCCCATAATGGCCATGCTCAGCTATTGGGTTAAACATGAATCAGTGCCTAGAAAATCTTGCAGTGAGATAAGAAGGTCTCTACAAGAATGTTTTAATCAGGAAAATGGGGAGGGGAAACTAGCCACTTCTTATCTTTGGTCCTTGGAAGAGGATCAGAACAGTGACTCTGGTTGTGAAATAAAGAAATATATTCATAAAACGTCTGAGGAAATTTACCTTCATGGTAGAGAGCAATCTATCCTACATGTCACCTCTGCTTTTACATATGGTTTGTCCCTCCATTGTGTACCAGCCTGCCACTGACAAGAATTAAGTAACACAGTGTTCACAGTACCTCAGTTGAGTCTTCTAAAAATCTCTCTTTGAGATTGGTAAACAGTATGCTTAGGGTCTTTGCCAGCCTGAGGTAGAAAAACAGCCCACTCCAAATTGAAACTCAAGCTGATACTAAGATAATACTATGAAATTGCCATCCATCTGGGTTGTGGTCTAGTATAAGCTCCTGCTTTTGGAGAGCTCTGTGGCCTGAACATGCTCACTGGCTGATTTTCAATCTTATCTGACAACCTCTAGTGGCCCTATACAACATTATGTGCTCTCTGCCTTTGTTCTTGTTTCACTCTCCTGTACCCCTGTGATCACCTAAACTCTTTCTTATTAGTTTTTTTCTGTAGCCTATATAATTGTATAGGCTGTATAATTGTGTAGGGTGATAAATTATTTGAGCATCAAAGACATTAGCAGTTAAACATAGAATAAAAGAATCTGTGATTTCTTTCCTTATGACTACCAGATGACAGTGAATTGCCACCACTGAAAGTGTTACAGCCTGTGAATTCATTGTTCTTCAACAAAGTCTGACAATGTGGAAGGGCACAAATGTATTTGGTCTTCATTAATGGCATAGCTTAGTCACAACACTGCCTTTTGTTATTTTAATAAAATGGAAATAAACTTTTAGGAACTCATGTGCCTAGCTTGGTTTTCCTTTGACTCACTGATTGTGCACATAGACACTTGACCTTTCTTTTGCTGTTATCTGGAGATATTTTGTCAACTTTGTATTACTCTAGAATTAATTTGAAGTCCTTTCTGGAACAGTTTGTTTGATAGAAAAACTCTGGACTTTTCTCTGTTATGGGGTGCTTTGTTTAATGGTACTGGTTTGTTTCTTTGGAAGAGATAATAGGAGACATATGATATTTGAGAGATATGTGTTGTGAAAATGAAAAGCACTTTCTCAGAGATACTTAAAGAAGTTTGGGTTATAACATTGTCTACATATCTGAAAGAATAGTCTGATTCAATGCAACTATTACATATGGTTAACTTGAGAACAGACTTAGTAGTATCTGCAATCTGATGGCTGCAATAAGAGATTTATCTACCTAAGAGACTAATCCCTTTTCAGAAGCATATACTTTATCCCTACTTATCCATTTCTGCTTCTGATTTCTGATATGGCATCACTGTAAAATGAGCTAAAAATTGGGTTTCTTTGTTGGTATCATTAGATGTTGGTCATAAGTTCTTGCGGTATTTTCAGAAGTTAAGTATTAGTCTGTCCATATCTTTATTGAGTAACATATTCTGTATGCTTTTACAAAAGTTTGATTATTGTATTTTTCATATTGGATACAAGAGAAAATCTGATGTTTAAAACTTTTTATACCCTAGACTTTGAGACATTTGTCTCTTTTAGCTTATTTTTATAATCCCATCTTTATAAAAGGTTCATATTGTAATAGAGGCTACTTTCATGTAAACAGGTCTATCATATACTTTGAATATAAAACTGGATGCCCAACCTCTGGCAGCTTCTTTCCTATTATTTCTGGCTTCTTTCTTCTTTCTTCTCCTTTTCTCCCTTTCACTTCAAATCAACATTGACATCTTTGATGTCCTCAGCCAAGTTATTTGTCCTGCTCACTGTCCACACACATAATACTTTAAATCATAATTATTTTAGTAAAAGTAAAATTTTAGTAAAATAATTTTAGTAAAATTTGGTAAGTTACTAAGTTCCCTAAGTAATAAATATTCCTTCTATATTGTTTATGGTAATTTTTACTTAATGTGAGCTATGTATCTGTAGTTAATAAGGGACTTGTTCATTGAATATCTCAAGGAATATTTGAGGATAAAAATTTTAATACAAAATATATGTAAGACTATTTTATTTAGTTATTTTTTAAATTAACTAAATGTTATAAATGTTTTATTATTAAAATTTCAAGTTTTTCTATTTTATAGAGAAGGTCTTATGGAACTGACTTGTAGTGAAGAAAAATCAATATGACATAGAGAATGACCAAATTAAAATATGACAATATAAAAATCATCGCATATGGGTAGTATTTCCTCAATTCAAAAATGATTAGTAAAAAGTTTCTTTGGTTTGTTTGATAAGTGAGTCTTAGTGTGAGAGCTACCTAGAAACCTTAATAATCAGCACATGCTGGTGAAGAAGACAGTTCTACAGGTGTTTAGCTCCAACAACTCAAAACCTCCCCCTGACCTATAACAACAGGCATGGGCTCGAGTATATCCATGTATCTGGCTCTCTTGAGGACCATGTTTTCAGTCAACATGTTCAAAGTAAAGTAGCACTTTGTAGGGTCAAAACTATACAGAACAGAGCTTGCAGATAATGGCAGTGTCCATGGACTCCAGAGAGAGCATGATCCTTGGATCTATTAGTAGGTAACAGTGAAGCAGTCCAAAGACTCACACCCACAAGACCCTTACCAAAATTAAGCAGAAACACCCTACCATATTTGAGCCACATAACTTCCTCTTCTTATCTGAGAGCTTTTTGCATAAGACATCAGTTATCAGCAAAAATCTGCAGAAGCCATTGTGGTTTGCAGCTTCCTCTTTGTTTATAAATGCCAAGTTTGCAGGAAAAACTTGTGAAACCCTTATCTGTCTAGGGGATGGAATAAAACATGTTTGTCATATGACCTTCCTAGCATCCTATCCCATCCCACACTAGGTATAAACTTCAAAGAATTTCTAGACTCATCGTTCAGAGGAAGAATTCTTGGGTGAGAGCCACCTCTGAACTATGCAGTCATTAAGCCTACTTCCTGAAAGTTTCTCAGGTGTCCAGACTTCTCTTCTACTTCATTTGGTGACCCTGGTAGAACAGTGGGAAGGATGATGGTTTTCTGCCTCTCTTGTCTCCAGGTACAACTTCCCTGGGATGTTAGAGGACAACACTTCTCCTTGATGCACCACAGTCCACTCCTGTAGCTACTTCAGGTGATTCACCTGGCATGCCAAAGTTGCTGCCCCAGGGCACCACAGAACCCAGGAAGAACAGGAACCAGGACTAGGGGACTTGGACCACCACCAGACTAATCTGGTAGGACCTTCCCATAGAAGCCTACGCAGGTAAAAGAAAGGCTTGATCAAACTATGAGAGTCCTAGGGAACCTACAAAGTATGTGGAGCCAAGGAAAACCTGGGAAGTCACCAAGTAGTCTCTGTTTGAGGTGAGCAAGTAGGGCAAAAACCTGTGACTCTGAAACTCTTTTACAGGATGGGTAGTAGAATTTGTGGAATTTTAGGAACTTGCTCTGACCATCTCTGTGTGAAAGTGTGTAAAACTGTGTGAATGAGATGGACAAAGGAAGGGTTCCAACCCTACCCAAGGGCTGAAACAAGTGATTCCTGATCTATACATTCTGTGGCAGATTTACACCAAACAATGGTGGATCTAAGTAAAAGCTTCAGATTGGGGGTTGATACCAACTCACAAGGCTAAGAGGACCCTATGTCCGTGCGACAAAAACAGCTGGGGATAGATAAAATGTGTGTTGTCCTAAGTATGCAATACTGATGCAGGGTGGAACATGCAGGGAGGCATATAAAGGAAAGTGAGTCTTTTGAAATGTATGTAAGGAAACTTTAAGAAGGGTTTTAATGGTGACTCTGAGGTGAAATTCACTTCACAAGGTTATATGCTTTGGGTGGTATAATGGCCTGCCTTTGAAATGAGATGGTCACCAGAGGATCGTTAGACAAAAGTGTCACTGGTAAGTTTCCTTTAATAGTTGTCAGAACCCTGAAAAACCAGACCAGTTCCTGTATATTGATTGTTGGTAAGAGAGTACAGAAAGAGCCCCCTTGGTTGTGAGCCTTTCTAGAAAGACAATCCAAGTTAATATTACCTTAGCCTATAGTAGCCTCAAATCCCCAAATAGAGGGAATTAAAAAAAACAAAAACAACAACAACAACAACAACAAAAAAACCCTAACAATGCACAGACAGAAATAACACCCCCCCACACATACCTGCTCCTGCCATGAGCCAGAAAAGAACTCATCACTTTACATGCCACTCTACCTGACTTTGCCAGTCACAGACTACTAGGCAACAGGCTGTCCTCTCAGGCTCCTTGTTCCGAGAGGGAAAAAAATGGTGGCCCCTTGACACTGGCCAGTGGTTCTTCCTTGATTCCCTCAGTGCCAGAGGCCTCCCCAGAGCCAAAGGCTCCTCCACCTTCAAGATCAAGGCTGGGGCTAATTCTCTGAAGAACCACAACCCAGATGAGAGCTCTTCAGAAGACCCTGCGAGAGAATAGAGGACCTGCCTATGAAGACCAAAAGAATGCAGTTTTGTGTGCAAGCCTTTTACCACCACTGATCTTTCAAACTGGAAAAATCATACTCCCTCCTACGTGGAAAAACCCTGGGCCATGATTAATCTGATGCAGTCCAATGCCCAGATTCACTGACCTACCTGGGTTGAGAGAGGAACACATTCAGGTGACCTCAGCAGCTTTAATGTGACTAGAGGAACATGCTCCAGATGCACAAGACAACATCAAAGCCCAAGCCCAAACCCAAGCCAAAGCCCAGTGCCCCAACACAGACCCAGGGGAGGGCCCCAACAAAGAGGAAGATGATCTCCTAAAAATAGATACTAAGAGGCCTTCATAGACAGCCCATAGAAAGGATAAGGAGAGGCCTAAACATGAACAAGATATCACAAGTACTCCAAAAGCCTGATGAAAGCCTCAGCCAGTTCCATGACTGACTATGCAAAACCTTTCAACCATCTCTCCCCTTTGATTAGGAGGCACCAGACAAACAGTGGTAAACAAACCCAGAGCTGAGTGAAGGGGCCATCACAGTTTTCATTAACCAAGGCCAAGAGTCTCAATGAGAGGCAGACCAAAACATAAAGAAGAGGAGATGAATCTCTTCGCAGCTCCCCTCACTGCAAACCCAGAGGTCACTCAAAGTGGGGTGGGCTGGGGGAGCAGTCCTACCAGCACAAAGACAAAACAAATATCAAAGTTGGGGGCCAGATTCAGGGCCAAAGAAAGGTCTAACTGAAGGAATCAGCTCACCGGTGGACTAAGCTGATGTGCCTACTTTTATATCTAGAAGGCCAGCTGACCTGAACCAGGCTGCTACAGGGCTTCAAAAACTTACCAATCATCTTTAGGATGGCGATGTCTTCCAATTTGAGAGTCTTTCCTTCAAAAGCTCGTGAATGCTGGCCTCTGATGTAGATGCACATTGCTCCAATATGTACATGACTTGTGACTGGCCAGAGCAATCTGAGAAGATTGCATGAAGGGGATGCAACTGCTTCTTGTGATCCTATGTGAAACTGGCCACAAAGTCTCAAAGGAAGAAAACCCACATCTATCAAGAAAAAGTCATGTACCTTGGTTTGTATCCAATGTGGGGACATCAGAAACTGGGCCCCCAGAGAAAACAAGTGATCAGCTTAGTTCTGGTCCCTTCAAAATGCTGTCAGATCAGAGAGTACTGGGTGCTGCTGGATTCTGCTGTATATGGATCCTCAACTTTTCAGTTATGGTCAAACCCCTCTAACAAAGCCACAAAGAAGGGAGAATGAGATCTTCTGATGTCAGGACCAACACAACAAAAAGTCTTTGAGGACATTAAACAAGCACTTATCCGTCCATCTGCACTAGGACTCCCTGACCTCACAAAGCCTTTCTTTCTGTATGTCCATGTTGGTGGTGAAATAGCTATAGGAGTGCTGACACAAAAGCTGGAGGCATGGCACCATTCAGTGGCCTATCTATCTAAACAGCTTGACTCTATATCCCAAGGCTGGCTACCTTGTTTTGCAGCCTTTTCAGCCACAGCCCTTCTGATGTTAGAGGCTGACAGCTGAATATGGGTCAGGAAGTAACACTCTGCACTAACACTGTTGAAGTGCAAAGGACAATATTGACTGAGTAATGATGACTGGAGTAAAGAGGATGAGGATGATCAGATACCAGGGCATGTTATGTGAATATACCCAGGTCCCCATTAAAGTCATCTGGATTCTGAACCCAGCAATTCTGCTGCCCTTCAGGCCTGGGCAAAGTGATCATAACTGCATTGAGGTTATCAAATGTTCTCCAGTAAACTGGAACTGACAGACCAGTCCCTCAAGCACTCTGATGTGGAGTGCTTCACAGATAAAAGCAGTTTCCTAGATGACAGAAAGCATCTTTTTGGGAATATGGTGGTTGCTCTGGTGGACTCCACCACGGAGGCAAAGCCTCTGCCTCAGGGAAAGCAGCATCAAAGGCAGAAATTATTGCTCTGATGCAAGCACTCCAAGGGACAATAGAAGTCTATGTCAGTATCTACACAGACTCAAAGTGTGATTTTACTACCCTTCATGGGCCTTATATTATATATAAAAAAAAAGGTTAATTAATTAATTTAGGATAAAAAGACAAAAAATATGGACAGAAAATTCTTAATCCTCTAACACTGTGGTTGCTCAGGGAAACCAAAGAGAAGACAAAAAAGCAAAGTTAGTTGCCTACAAGAAAAAGAAAGGAAATCCAGCCCGAGGCTTAAATGCCATCTGTCTGCCTGACCCTCTAACAGACTGAAGAGTCAAAATATTCCCAATGTGAAAGTAATTAGTTTAAGACCAAAAAAAAGATGGGTATCTCCCAAGTGGATTTGGATTTTCTGATGGCCTCAGGAGTCCCCAAGACTCTAGCCTCTGTCATCCTCAGACAGTTCCAAAGGGGATCCTACATTGACAGAGGAGCACTCGACTCAGCATTTCTCTGTCCTCCAATTCACAAGCTTCTCTTAAGTGATCTGTGAACAGTACAAAACTTGTGCCCTAAACAACTCACTCCCAGATTTGGTATCCCAATAACTATTGGTTCAGACAATGGGCCAACTTTTGTGGCAGAAGTGATACAATTATTGGCCAACTGTTGAAATTTCAGATGAAAATCACATGCAGTTATAGGCCACAGAATCCTGGTAAAGTAGAATGGACAAATAGGGATTTTATAGGCTCAATTAGGTTCACTGTGTCAGGAAGTTCACCTGCATTGAGATAAAATTCTCTCTATAAAATACTGTTAATGATTAGATCTACTCCCATCCAGAGTACTAGATTCTCTTCTTACAAGCTCATATGGAGACCTCCCCTACTTATCAGGGGATTACAGGAAGACTTAAGAGAAATAAGAGAATTAACATTGAGACAACAGCTTCAGGCTTTAAAGAAAACTGAAGACTGTCAACCAATGGGTTAGAGAAAAGTTGTCAGTAATTTGGAACAGATGTATACTCTTCAAGCTTGAAGATTCAATCTAGGACAAAGAATGAAATATTGAGCCCTTTAAATTGTCTTAGAAGGCCTTTTCACTGTTATTTTACAGAGCTTTTTACTGTTATTTTATACAATTGCAGTAAAGGTTACAGGGATAGTTCCTTAGATTTGCTATACCAGGCTCAAGCCCACAGCCAGGAACCTGGAATGGATTCCAGACCATGCTGCACTTCTTAAGCTGACCATTCCGAGGAAGGAAACACTGGAGAAGCTTGAGGTTCAGAAGGACAACAGCCCTGCTCAGCCAATTGGGGGCTGGCTGATCAGTGCATGCATGGCAGAAGATAAACACACCTACAGGACAAATAAACATACCTGATCTTATAATGTAATGCATTGCCACCCCTTACTTCTCACGATATATATATATTTGTCTGCTTGATTTTTGCTACAAGTTTGATAACAATGACTCCCACTGCCTGCACTATAGGTAAGAAAATTCCATTTGTCCTTTTTTTTTTTAACCTTGCTCACATAGGTTTTCTAGGGTTTGTTTGGTGTTATTAGTTTCACATTGTTAACTTACACTGTTTAACCTGCATGTTTTATCTATCACTTAGTTTGGTCTCCTTTGATAATTAATAAACCATGTTAACTATGTGTCAAGTCAATCTTTTACAATTAAGGAGTGATATGAAACATATATTTAGGACCTGCCACCCCAGAGAGATGCTATAATTGGATGAGTATTTGTCTAGGGATCCCCTTGTGTGAGAATCTAGGACCAAGGAGAAAAGGGTCCATTAGAAACTTAATCTAGATGGTCAAGTAAAGATGACTGGAGTAAAGATGACTGGCCACCTCAGAAGATTATTTCCACTCAAGGTCCTGCTACCTGGGCACAGGATGAAAAATCGAGGCTATAGAATGCCTGTTCACAGACTAAACTTGATTACGGTACTTACAAACTGTACTAGAAGTTATTACTAATCAATCTGCTACATCTTTGGACCTCCTTGCCACACAACAGACCCAGACACAAGTGGCTATCTATCAAGACTGCTTAGAGTTAGATTACCGAAAAAGGGGAAATATGTAAAAAGTTCAACAGTTCAGACTGTCACATCCAAAGAGATGACAATGGACATGCAGCTAAAGTCATAGCCAGCAATAGCAGAAAACTAGCACATGTGCCAGTTCAAACCTGAAAGGGCATTAAAGCTTGGGATCCAACCTCACATTTGGAGGATGGTTTTCAACTCTTGGTGGACTAAAAGCTTAACTGGCATAATAGGTATTCTGCTATTTAGAGAATGTTTATTGCTCCCATGTTTGTTCCCCTTAATATTAGAAACAACTAAGATTATGGCATCATATACAGCTTGAAGCCAAGAGGATGTTGATGGTATTTTATGTAAATAATTAAATAATCATCATCAAAGAGGGTATAATCCAGTCCAGAGGTCCCCACCCAGAAGACCCTTGCCCTAATTAAGCAGAGACCTCCACCATATTTGTGCCATGCAAGTTCCTCTTCTTATCAGAGATCTTTTTTGCACAGGACATCAGCTATCAGCAAAAATCTGCAGAAGCCACTGTGGTCTGTAGCTGCTTCTTTGTTCATAAATGCCAGATGTGCAGGGAAAAAACTTGTGAAACTGCTGTCTGTCTGGAGAATGGAAAGGAACATGCTTGTCACATCAACCTCCTTTGAAGCCAGCATCAAAGACAGGCAGTCAGTATAGATAGGTAAATCAAGTGGGATCAAAGAACAGAGGCCAATCTGGGTCTGGGAATTTGGAAATTTGCCCCTGAGGGATTGAAATGCTAATGCCTTCAGAGCTCTTATTCTACCCTTATCCCTGATAACCTGCCCCTGCTCCAACCTGTTGCTAAGGTAACCTGTCCCAAGAAATGTCTCACCCTACAGGGAGTTATAAATGTTGCTAATTCACTCTGCCCCCTGCCCTTTCTGCCTGGATCACATCCACCTTGGCCCTCCTGCCTATCTGTGTCTCTCCTTTTGGCCATCCCTTCAGAGCATCTCCTGGGCTGAGTACACAGGCAGGAACGAGAGAGGTAAAGTGAAGAGAGTAAGAGAACAAAGGAGATTTAGGATGTATAAAAGAAGCAGGACACCCTCACTTCTTGGGATACAAGGATAGCAGCTAAGGCCCCCTTCTCCCCACCCCCCAGGAGAAGTCTGTGTTATCCCTTTTTAAATAAACCCTGTTCTATATGCTTGCTTCAGCTTTCTTCTCAAATGTTATATTTCAACATGCAAAGGTGGGACTCCACACCTTCCACTGCACACTAGGTATAAATTCCAAATAATTTCTATCATCATTGTTCAGAGGAAAAATTCTTAGGTGAGAGCCACCTCTGAACCCTGCAGTCAAGAGTGGTTCCTGGTCTTATACTAAGAAAGTGAGTCAGCCCTGGGAATGGTTAAAATTTCATAGAGCTTGTGATTTAAGAGTTTGAAGCAGGAGGATTATGAGTTCACAAAGAGCCTCCGCAATTTAGCAAGATGCTGTCTCTAAATAAAAATGTTAAAAGAGGTGGGAATATGGCTCAGTGGTCAAATGCACCTGGTACCAACTCCCCATTCCTGCCCCCACCCCCACCCCCCAAAAAAAATTTTATGCAACTTCACAAATGTTTTCAGCTTATTTTAATGACAATCAAGTTATATATAATTACAAGAGAGTGGGACTAACAGTTTACCAAAACACTTTTAAAAAATGAGTCTTAATATATCAAGGAATCTCCATTCAAAAGGAAAATACATCAGATAGTTTATCCAATGACTGGCTATTTTTAATAGAGTTGTTCCCCCACCCTCCCCCACCCCCAACTCTTTAGATTGCTTTGTGATTTATTTTATAAAATACATTTCAGTACATGTGTGTGCATTCTTAACTGATGAAATGACAACAATTCCTGTAACCTGTATTCTAATATTTTATAGTTTTATAAAATATACCTATATTCTAAAAAATATATACTACCCATTTAGTGATTAATCTTGATTTACATAAAAGTATCTCTGGCTGATGGGCACCTTTCTAGTGAAGAACTGAAAGGATTACATTTCTAGACATGTTGCTTTTTTAGGGAAGTAAAGATGATAAAGCTGAAAATCATGTTTATTAGTTTAAATCTATAATACAGACTGGAATGCTTTCCACTTATCAATGTTTTGTATTTTTTCTGGCCTAAGAGCTACCTTTTCTGAAGGATATAGAAAATAAGTCCAATTTCCCCTATCTGCAGCTGTTCCCTGTCCTGCCTTTTCTGGGGTAGCATTAAGGATTTTGTCACTTAAAATCTCAGGCCTCAGCCAGAGGGAAGAAAGGAAGGAAAAACAGGGAGAACACAAAGGGAATTTACACCTGTACAAGGAAAATAAAAGAGGACACAGAGACAAGATGCAGACGCAGAGGGGCCAAGCTGCCCACTTCATTTATGTCAGCAGGTTACTTTAGATCATTGGCATCTTTAGTACATACTGTTAATCATATTACTAGGCAGGTTACAGACTTAGCAACATTATGAAGCTTATCCCTCAGTTACATACTAGGTTACAATGTGCAATGTTAGGAACTTTGTGTAGGTCTCAAGAAAGTCCATTGCACAGATTTGTGGTTGTCTAACAATAGAGTTCCTTTATTCCCAGGAGCTGAGTGCCTGAGATTAGGGTGGAGGCTGATAAACCTCTAACATAAGAGTTTCCTCCTTAAGTACATTGCTACAGCAGCAAGATAACCTGTGTCTGCACAGAAGTTTTCCCAGCAGTCAGGCATTCTGTGTCTTTGCACAGAATCTTCCTAGCCATCAAGCATGCCACATCATAAAGCTATCAGAGACCTCAATCCCAAACACAGAACTCCTACACACCTGACTGGCACCTGACCCCCTCCCCCCCTCTAATGGGTTGGCTGGCCTCAATATGGTTAGCCCCAGGAAATTCCCTATCCATACTCCTGTTGCACCCTAATGGATCAGCGGAGCCCAAAGCAATGAACCCTAGAAACTATCCCTGCCTCCAACCCTAGATGATACCTATGGAACTCAGACCGTTTCTTTAGCCTATCATTTGATCTATTGACTCTGCGCTAAATAAAGAAGAGCTTGCTGATCCCAGTGCTACTTCCTGCCTTCCACCTTTGTCTTTGTACTTCTGCTTATTTTGTTTAAAATTTGATAAAAGGGGTCTTCTGATAGAGTCAGGCTATCACATCCCCTCCAATAACTCAAATGAAAGTAAAGGGAAAATCAAACAGAAGCCAAGATTCTTGACAGATTC
This sequence comes from Callospermophilus lateralis, assembly GCF_048772815.1. Lineage (NCBI taxonomy): Eukaryota > Metazoa > Chordata > Mammalia > Rodentia > Sciuridae > Callospermophilus > Callospermophilus lateralis. Next base: position 5,161,976 of record NC_135326.1, read on the forward strand.
AGTAGTGCTGTAAGAGAAAATCATGCAGTCTCTGAGGAAAGAATCAGAGTCACTTGTCACATCTCACTTAAGCGATAAACAGTCAGGGATAACATAGACAGCTTTTATGCAAACTGAAATTCAAGACTGTTGAATCTTTCAAAGTTTGCCTTCTTCAGCAATAAGCAACTGACCTCTTAGTTTGAAGTTCAACATAACCATCCTGCAATGCACTGCTAGCCAACTGACATGGAAGCTCCAATTATGTCATTACAGTATGGACTAAACAGAGATGATTTCAAACTTACAAATTCTGGGACTGATTCCTCAGGCTGAGAGTAGAGTCTAGGGAGGCTTCAACCCCTTTCAAACTGCTTCTTCAATCTATTCACCCACCTCTAACATTCTACCTTTTACTATTCTAAGTTCTAAAATATGGTTTTAAAATTCTCTCTGTAAGGCTCCCCCCAACACACACACACACCCAAAAATAAAAGTGATATATTTATCTAAAGGGAGATAAGATGCTGGTCCCAGGAATTCTTGCTCCTCTTTATATGACAAGCCGGCTCCAGGGTCACAGAACCTATGAAATACCTGAAGCTCCTTTTGGTCAATGACTGAGAAAGAGGTGAAGGTTTTAAAACTCCTTGGTGTTTTTTGTTTGTTTGTTTGTTTGTTTTTATCCTAGTATATCACTTCCACTCTTAAAATCTTTTTGTGGTCCCAGAGCTTTTGGGAGATAGGACTTTTGAAACAATTAAGCTTCTTCTATATTCTTTGTCTTGACAAACTCGCTTTAAATTAAAAAAAAAAATCTACCAATTTGACTCTGAATATTTCTAAAGTAGTGAGCATTGTGGCTCAGACTTTTTTTTCCTCCTCCGTAGAATCTTGTGTCCCCCAGTAACATCTTCCAGCTGCTGAAGCTCCTGAGTGTTTGGAAAAACCCTTTCCTTTGTTGGGTGGAGACAGTTTGTTCTGCCATTTGGTCTGCTTTGAGAAAAAAAAAAAAAAAAAAATGGAAAAAATAGCCTCAGTCATCTGCTAAGCACTCCAGTGTGCATGCCAGCAATACTGACAGTTACAAGTGAGGAGTCCTGCTTCCTCCCGTGTTGAAGCATAACATTAGAGAAGCAGGCTGAGGCAAGCATATAAAGCAGGCTTTACTAAAAAAGGATGGAGAAGCAGGTTATAGCTGATATCCTTGTATCCCAGGAAGTGAGAGCGTTCTGCCTTTCTAATATATCGTAGTCTTCCTTTGTTCTATTGCTCTCTTTTGTTTACCTCTCTCCTTCCTGCCTATGTGACTAGGCCCAGGAGATGCTCAAGTGGGATGGCCAAAAGGTGAGAGCAGACGGACAAGAGGGGCCAAGATGGAGTGATCTGGGCAGGAAGAGGGTGTAATTAACAACTTTTATAACTCCCTGTAGGAAGGGATATTTCCTGGGGACAGGTTACCTTAGCAACAGACTGGAACAGGGGCAGTTTATCTTGATAAGGATGAAAAGGGCTCTGAAGGTATTTCAATACCTCAGGGAACAGTGTCAAACTTCCAAACTTCCTCCTTGGTCAAACTTCCTCCTTGGTCTCACCTCACTTGATTTACCTATCTATACTGATATCCTATCTAATTCTGGCTTCACCAGGAGGCCTGACTCTACACATTTGATTCCACTTCATGTGAACATCTTGTCCCTTTGCATGGAAGATTTCTGTAGCACTGTTGATATAGTTAGTAGAATTAGGGAATCTAGGACTGGTTTTGTTTGTTTGTTTCATTCATCTGGCCTGTCTGTTTTAAGGATTTCCAATCTGTTGGTCTTGGTCTTGTAATATATACTGTCGGCATTTTAAGACAAGGGCAACCCCACCATCGGTTCCTACCAATACCCTCTTGAAAACACAAACTTGGCTGAATGAACCATGTAAATCTATTTGCCTATGACTAAGAAAAAGAGGGTGCTTTGCATAGCTCAGATAATGCATGCTTTGGAAGGTGAGGAAAGAAGATTACCATATAATATTTTGAATTGTGCAATTGGATTTTGGTTGGTCAGAATACAGATACAGAAAAGTTTGTATTTGCAGGCATTTATGCATTACTCAGTAAGGAATCTGGATGGTCAGGAGTTAAGTTAATGGTGCAAGAAAGGCATAGCTTCCGGTATCCAAAGACAAGAGAACACCAAAAGGAGAAGTTGAGAAAATTTTAAATTCTTTCAACACAGTGTCAGATGATCAGCACCACTTCTTGGACTAACTCCTGCTTTGGACATAGCCCCACATGGCTGCAGCTTATCCTTGCTATGAACTGAGGACCTGGGATGCCCACTCTGGGCCTGAAAAAAGAAGCACAGGAAATGTGGGGCACTCATAAACATGGTGAGTGGTATAGAAATGGTCTCTGAGGATTTGGTTTCTGCCTCACCTTCTAACCTGTCTCTGGCTCTGATGAAGTCTCTTCTGCCTCTGCAGGACCAGCCAGGCTAGGAGAATTCTGGCAGTGAAAGACTGACCTAGGGAAGGGAATGATCTTTCCTTTTAAGAGCCAGTAGGGTACTCGATCTGGTCAGAAAAACACCTATTGTCAAGGCAGGGAAATTCCCTACAGAAAATGCACAAGGGGAATGGTAGGTTGAGCAATTGTGCCAGGAGGGGAAAAACAAAACAACATTAAAATCTGAATGTAGCTAGAGAATGAGTGGCCAAAGCGCACACATACACACACACACACACACACACACACACTCACACACACAAACAATTAGCCTCTTCTGTCAGACTTTGTAACTCCAGGGTGAAAGGTGGAGGCCAAGGTATGAGTCAAATCATCCTTGAATCCTGCTTCAGCTACACCTGGAACAACAATGTTCATCATACCTGCATCGTAACAAGTGGAATCTTCTCTGTAAGAACTCTTTGTGGGAAAGAGAGACCCAGACATAAGGAGAAAATTTCAACAAATGAAAGGGATAATTAACATACTTTCCCAGCTAGCTGATGTTGCTTTAACAATCCAGAAGAGTTAACGCCCAGAAGGAGCAGAAACGAAAATCAATATGTGTTTCACTGGCAGGCTGTTCCTGCACAGGGATTCTTAAGTAAGTATAAGGAAAAGGGTGGGAACGGCTGCCCTCCATTGAAGAAGAAGAAGAAGAAGAAGAGGAGGAGGAGGAGGAGGAGGAGGAGGAGGGGGAGGGGGAGGGGGAGGAGGAGGAGGGGGGAGGAGGGGGAGGAGGAGGAGGAAGAGGAGGAGGGGGAGGGAGAGGGGGAGGGGGAGGGAGAGGGGGAGGGGGAGGGAGAGGGGGAGGGGAGGAGGAGGGGGAGGAGGGCCTACTTCATGGCAGAAGTACAATGGCAAAAGGATTCTTCACAGAAGTAAAGGTGCCCACAACCCACAACCAAACTGATCCTCTGAGAAACAAATGATCTCCTAAATTCAAGGCTCAGAGTATAAGTTATGGGGCATAGAGGCACAAAGCTATGTAGAGGCTCCTAATCCAAAGCCCCACAACTCATACCTTGGCCTCCACCTTTCACCCTGGAGTTACAAAGTCTGACAGAAGAGGCTAATTGTTTTGTTTTGTTTTGTTTTGTGTGTGCGTGTGTATGTGTGCACTCTGGCCACTCATTCTCTAGCTGCATTCAGGTAGTGATAGTGAGGCCCAGTTAAGGAAAAGGGTGGGACATCCTTTTCCTTTGAAAATCCTGATCAAGAGTGGTGCAAATTATTCTGTTTTAAATTCAAAATTAACCTTTCAGCAATGACCTTGTAAGTGCTGGGTATGCTGGTCAGGCTCAGTGGCATCCATTGATCCAATCACTTGAATTCAAGCTGGAAGAACAAAAACTAAGAAGTAGCTTTTTGTCAGATTATTTGATCCCTCTCCTGAGGCTATATTTGTTGTATATATTTGTTAGTATATATACTAAATGCACAAATAACATTTTCACCACCCTTAAGAGCTAAGATTACATTTACAAGTGCCAGAAAATGTGCCCCAGTTGCAGCTTTCACTTGCCAACTAGGAAAAGAAAAGTGAGCCAACTTCCTGGAGGTCCATGAGGAAGGGAGGAACATCTATGATCTAATGGGACCCTGGGAAGCATGCTCAGTGCTACCCCAAGCAAGATTTTACTTAAGCCAAGGATAACCTGCCCCTCAAATACAGATTGAGTTGAGCTTGCTGGTTCTTCTGTAACTGTCCTGACTGTAAGGATCTGTAGGTTCTTTGTCTCTCTGATTCAGAATGAGATCCACAGAAACAAAGGACAAGAGCAAAGTAATAGGGTTTATTAAACTAATAGAAATCAGAGCTTCTGCAGTGGGGAAGAGTCGCAAGGGAGGGTTGATGCCAGGTAGCTATTGTCTAGGGGTTTATGTGATATTGGAGAGGAGTAAGGGGGCCTTCAAGACCATAGGCTAGAGATTTTTAAAGAAGTGGGTGGTTGAGTCCATTGACACTGGAAAACCTGATATTTGTGGCCCTGTCCAATCAAGGTGTTGATCACATGCAGCTTTGCCTCAGGGGGTAGCTTAGAGTTTTGGTGCATATCTCCAGGCTCCAATGTGGTCACTGGTTATGAGCTATCTACACCACATGTGGTCAAAGGCAGAAATGTGGAAGTAAAATGCAAGCTGAGGAGGGGCCCTTAACCCTGTCTGCCTTTACATTTCTGTCTACTGCTCACATGAGGAAACCCCACACAGATGAGAACTGATTTGTTCAAGACCTATAGATGATATTGTTCACGATATCCCTGCATAGTTTTGAATTGCTATACTCTGGTGACTGTGATAATTATAGATAATTCACAATGCTTGAATTAAAGAATGTATTCTTTTTGCATTCCACTGGATAGGAAGTCCCAATTATTGTTTATTGTTTATTTTGAGTGGCAGCACCCTAATGCAAAAATAACCGCGAGTATTGCTGAAATATCCTTCCACAGAGATTCAAAACCTCTTTTTCTCTGTTTAATGAGAGTCTAGAAAAGGCCTACAAAGGTTATGACTAGATCAAATTGAAATATCTTTCATTATTATTAGGATGGTATTCTTGTAGTTAGCCCTGACTATGTACATTGTCTTTCAAACTCTGTTACTGTTCTGAGATACCTCACCCCATGTTATAATAGGTGTTCACAAATAAGGTTCAGATTTATGAACAAGAAGTCATGTAAGGATTCCAGATGAGTCAAGGAACCCAAAGTCTGAGAGGTATCTTTAGCCATAGAAATTGCAGAAACCATAAATTACATGGGATCACAGAATAATGGTGTCTTCAGATCTCTCTCTCTCTCTCTCTCTCTCTCTCTAACAGATACTTAGAGTTCTATATGAATTCTTAATGGGAACAGAAAAAGAATCTTTGCTTTGGACCCCAGAATGACATGCAAGTCAAGAAGTCTTTGACTAAGCTGCATTTAAGAAGTTAATGTGTCATAAAATCTCCTGCTCTAAGGAGTTCAGACTATGTGTACATGAGAAACAAGGTACAGCCCTTGGAGTTCTCTTACAGTATTGGGAGGCATACCAATACTGCAGCTTATTTGTCAAAGCATCTTGACCTCATGGCAAAAGGAGGTGCTCACCATGACTTCAGGCGATGGCTACCACTTGTGATTCACTGTAGGAGGGGGAGAAGTTCACTCTAGATTGTGTTGGTACCTCATCAACTCCTGGAACTATTAAAACATAGATGACTGTTTAAGGTATGAAGAAATGCAAAGTCATTCCCTCAAACAACACTAATGTCAACCATAAAACGGTCTCCATCTTAAATCCAGCTACCCTGTTGACAGCAAGTGATAATGGGCCAATACAGATGACATGAGATCTTAGGTACTTTTTAAACAAATCTAGAAGGTTGGATTTGTTTGATCTATTGAAGACCCAGATTGGGACCTTTACACCAAAGGGAGCAGGTTTGTGAACAATGGCCAGATGATAGCCAGATATGCTGGAATCACAGAAAAGGAGATATTGGAAGCCAATCCTCTGTTATCAGGAACATCAGCCCAGAAAGCTGAGCTAATTGCTCTGACAAGGGCTCTGAGACTGCCTAAAGGAGAGAAACTTGAGTTTGTTTTATTATAGTGCATGCCTATGGAGCTGTTAAAAAGGGGTAGGGTGCTATTCACCAGTGAAAAAAGGAAATCAAACATGCCTCCTAAATTGCTGTGGCTGGTCTTGAACTTTGTTATCCTCCTGCCTCAGATGCTGGGGTTACAGGCTCCCTTATTTTTAAATCTCAAACTTACTTTGAAAAACATGACAGCTAGCTCTAATGTATACTATTTTACTGTTGGAATTTAATTATGTGAGGTATTGTAAAGGCAATGAATTTAAAAATGAGGGGGTGTGTATTGGAAAATTGACAAATGACATCCACATGACTTTCCCTCCCCCCTAAAAAATGATGCCTTTTTCTGTAAACTGCTAGTTTTCCACATCCGTGTACATGGAAATTTTATAATGTCTATGGCTTAAATTTTCATTGAAATCTCATCTACTGGAGCAGCTTGGACTCCCTTATCTGCCTCGGACGATGGGAATTGTTCATATTCTCAACACTTAACTGCTATTTAAGGTTTAAAAACTTAAAAGTTGGTCGGCTATGGAAAAAGGTAGATTTGTTATTGTCAAAAAAAAAAATAAAAGTTTTCAAGAAACAGAGGAAATATTGACTGTCATGCACATAGAAAAATGGCCATGAGTCAAAGATTTGATTCCACCAGTAGATGTTACACTTGGTTCTAAGCAAACATCCATGCCCACAGACTTGCGCCGCCCAGTAAAGGCAACGAATTTCAAAAGGAGGAGTGGAGGCTCCACAAAACAAGAGTTTACAAATCTGTTTGTTGGTTATGCGCAATTTGTAAGGCCAGCAAAATAGCTGAAAGACCACTAGTGAACACACTGTCTGGAGAAAGGAATAGTTTAACACGCTTAAGGAAGTGCAACATTTTCTTTTCCAAAGCCTGCGTTTTGGGTGTGCTTCCCACCTCTATATATCTGAGCTATACTATTAAAAACAAAGAGTAGTGCACCGTTTTACAGAGACCCTACTCCGATAAACCACCACCAAAACGTGGGTCCAATCACTTCAGAACGTCCAAATCTTTATGCGTTAAACCCGTTCACATACCGTATTGTGAAATCAAAGTTTAAAAATGAGATAATAACAAAAGTTAAGGTGAACGGGGCCTTCCTTAGCGGGAGAAAGGAATTCCATACGGAATCTGAACGTAAGAAAGTCACAGTGTAAACTAAGAAAAGGGAACATCGGCTTAGGTCTGCGTAGCCAAAATTACCCGCTAGTCACTCAGGTTTGTGCGGTGCTTCGGTGCTCGGGCCGGGCTCCAGCAGTCGGAGCTTCAGCCCGCTGACTGGTGTCAGTAAGTGGGGCTATGAATGGTTTCGCTGGTTTTGCTTTCATCAGTGCAGGTTTTCTGAACTGCGCTCTGGCTGCCCAAGGTTATGCAGCCTCGCGTCCACAGACGCCTGGCTGCACAGTTTTAATGGAGGCTCTTCGGGCAGCGAACTGCTGCCAGTCTTCTGTTGCGTCTTAACCTTCCTGCGAGGCCGATATTTGTAGTTCGGGTATTTCTCTCTGTGCATGGCCTGTAGTCTCTGTGCCTCTTGGAAGAATGGCCATTTTTCGGCTTCTGTAAGCGTTTTCCACCGGTATCCCAGCAGCTTGCTAATCTCTGAATTTCGCATGCTGGGGTTCTCCAGAGCCATCTTGCGCCGCTGGTCGCGAGACCATACCATGAAAGCATTCAAGGGTCTCTTGACCCGGCCCTGGGTCCCTTTAAGGTTGCCTCCTGTTTCACACTGATCATTTGAGCTAGAGTGGTCGATCCCAAGGAAGGAAGAGTTTTTTCCGAAGTCGAGGCCATCCTGTTGCTGCTGGGCTGGACTGTAATCGCTGGGGTTCAGTACTGTGAACATAGCGGAAGAATATGATGGTAGGCTTGAAGACGCACAGGGCAGGACCAGAAGGGAGGGGAGGAGAGGGAAGGACATAATCCAAGGAGTAAGACTTCGAAAACGTGCTTCACTGTTCAAAAATGTATTGCTATCAGAGCCTTGCTACCTTGCCATTTGTAATGAAAAGTTCATTTCTCCTCCCACAAGACCTCTCCCAACCCCCAACCACGCCTCAAACAACCTACCCGCCAGCGCGTCTATCAGCCCACCTACTCTCAATCAAAACATCATAACACAGAAACTCGGTGACAGTAGCCTACTGCCAGTCCCGCACTCTAAAGGCTCTACTATTCGCATTAATGGGGAGGAGGGGAGAATAAAGCAAAACCTTGCTATCTGAGAACTCATTGGGCACAGCTCCTGGCTGAGGGATATGAATGTATTATTCGTATCAATATGAGGGAATGTTATCTTCAAAAACTCATAGCTCAGAGCTTGAGGAGAACCTACTTCTGTTAGGCACACACCACTGGATATTGAATTTAGAGTATTCTCCCCCCACCCACGTCCATCTGTGCAATTGAAAACGTTATGTGAATTTGCGGCTGGCAAATACTTTAGAATTCCATTTCCTTATCTAGGCTAACAAGTATCAGAATACTCACAAATAATTAGCGCTCAGTAAGGATTGACTTCAGGGACAACGAATACTGAACTTTCTGAATTTCTGAACGTTTCTTTAAGTAAAAGAAAAACAGGGCCCAGCGGGCTGCCACACGCCAGGAAAAATGTAGAACGTCTCCTTGAGACAGAAGACGTTCTCAGCAACTTAATCAGGCCCTAAGTGAACTTGGTGAAAACCCCTTCTCAAAAAAGAAAAGGAAAAAAAAAAGGGGGGGAGGGGGGGCCGGCGGCGGGGTGAGTGGGGATGGAGCTCCTTGGGGAGTGCTGCAGGTTCTATTCCAAGAAAACAAAGGAAAGAAAAAAAAAAAAAAGCAGATAACCTTGAAACTCACTCAAAACGGTTCCAGTGAAGTGACATACCATTAAACAGGGACTCATTTTGTCCCTTTGTGGTAAACTGTTGCATATTCCCCCTCTCTGGTGGTGGGGATTGAAATTCGGGTTGCTATGTACTAGGCAAGTGCCCTCTCACTGAGCCACCTCCCCAGACCCAATACTATGCTTTTAAGGTTACTGGGTTCAGTTTCATATAACTAGCGATTTGGAAAAACATCTGTCATAGATCCGAACTAATTTTCCATCCATAGCTCTCCCTATCCCTGACTGAGAGCCACAAGTGATCATCTTTTACATTTTTCTTCAACCTACTTCAAAATTAAAAGGCTACGGTTTACTAAATAAGAACCGACTTCTTTTGATGTTAAAGTTGGAGTTGAGGAAACGGTCATAATAGATCAGAGATGAAATAAAATAGTATTAGGGGACAGACAGGTGTGAATAGAGGAACCATGAGTTGAAAGGAATATTCTCTAAAATGGAACTTCTCTGCTGAGTCCTACGTGCTTGTGTGTGAGTGTGTGTGTGTGTCTGTGTCTCTCTGTGTGTGTGTGGAGGGGGGGGGAGAGAAAGAGAGAGAGCCAGCAAGATATTATCATTTTCCACATTGTTAGCCTTTAAACACACCAGACTCTCCTTATTACCTTCCAAAAGTACGTTTGAAACCCCTTCCCAGATTCACTCCCACCCACCCACCCATACACACAATGTGTGTGTATGTGTGTGTATGTGTGTGTGTGTGTGTGTGTGTGTGTGTATATATACACACACACACACATATATGTCCGTGACACATTATTGATGACAGGTCATTTTATCCAATTATAAAATATTAAATGACATAAATAAATCCACAGCTAAATTTGTTATTTCTCTATAAATCTGAAAGAGACTACCATTACAGACTACCATTACACCAGCTTGGTAAAATGCTATTGTGAACTTTATATTTTAAAGACTTGTAGAGTTGGAGGACATGAATACATCTAATGTATAAAGAAGTCAATTACAATGATGTTCTTATATTGACCAAGTTTAACTTTTAAAGAAATATTTAGAATCTGTAGTGTAGTATATAATAAGCTAAAACAATATTGTATATTTAACCAGACTTGTAAAAACCCTATCTCCTTTAGGACTGGTTCTCCTAAATAGTACTGGTTCTCCTAACCCACACAAGTCATTATCTTGATAGATAAGAGATGATCAGTGTTTTAACACATCCCAGTTACTTCAACACATTCAGAGTTAAATTGTGGTTTTTATCAGTATATTAATATTTGACCTTAACACATATATTAACACAACATACAGCATACCTGAAATAACTTTGTGCTTACTATATCCAAATTAGTCACACCCAACTCTTTTGAGATTACCCTTCACAAGCCTTATAACTTGTTTACATTACCATACAAAAGACTTTCTCATCTGGAAACATTTGCCTTTCTTTTCTTTCTATTTTTTCCATACAATAATATATTTCTTGTATCTCTTTCCTAGTTGCTGGCCCTATCTTAAGTTTAGATTCTAAACAATCCTTATGAGATGTCTGAGGTTAGACAAATTACTCCATTTTAATAAGGTGAAATACTTTTGGCTTTTTACAGTATTTTAATCAAGAGACAACTGAAATATCTTACTCTTTGCATATAGAATTACATATGTTAGAGTTTTAACTCACAGTAGTCTTGTTTTTACTAAAGGTCCAGAAACAAAAAATCTTAATTTTTTTTTCCATTTAGCAATGTATAAAAACACATTTGATAAATTTCAATATATATTAACTTCTGGGATTCAAAAAATCAATAGTATTTGAATTTACATTTAGCAATAATGTATTAGTATTTGAACTTTGCAAACTAATTGATGCCCCCTTTAACCTACACATTTATGAAGATTAATACCATTTACATTAAATCTAATTTACTGATTTTTAGCTGTTTAACTTTAGGTTGCCCATGGAAACCAAGATATCAGACAACTGTAATTAACAATATAAGCCATCTTTTCTTTGTTGAAGAAGAATCCTAGAAGCAATGGACATTACCCTTTAAATATTTCACAGAGACCAACACTCTATTAATTGCCTGACCACCTAGAAAACTGTGTGGGTTAGTAAGATATCTTAACTGTTATCTGGTTGGTTGGTTGATTGATTTTTGGTACCAGGGATTAAACCAGAAGTGCTTCATCACTGAAACACATCTCCACTCCTTTTCACTTTTGTTTAGAGACAGGGTCTTGCTAAATTGCCTGGGGCTTCCCTAAATTGCTAAGTCTGGCTTTGAACTTAGGATCTTCATGCCTCAGCCTCCCAAACTGCTGAGATTATAGGTATGCACCAAATAAGCCTGGCCTGCTTAACCAATTTAAAACAAACTTTTTCTTAAAGGTTTAAGTCACATGAACTCAGAGGTATTTAGATCCATTCATCATTATTTGTTTTGTTTTGTTGTTTGTTTAATTTTAATATCCATATGCCAATTTTGGTTTCATGTAAATGGTACAGAAACAAAAATACATATGTTAACACAATATACAATACACAAGTGTGCACAAATATACATAAAGACCAGCAGGAAACAAAGAATTTAGAGCTTTGTATTGAATACTTGATCTCTGAATAAAGACAGCAGGAAAAATGGATAGAAGGTTTAAAACAAAACAAAACAAACCCAACAACTACAGTTGGCCAAAACAAGACTGATTTGGGAAATAGATATATAACTAACTTAGCTATGTTTTAATCTACCACAACGACCATGAGCTCAAAAAATAGAGACTTTGCAGGGAGGGGGGATTGGGATGGACTCATCCACAATTACTCTAGTAAAGGAGAACGCAAAACATCTATATCAGACCAGAGTGAACTTTTTGGACCAGATTAGTTAGTCTAGCTATTTAAAGAATATGGGAGCCCACAAGTTCCTCAGGGGGGGAAAAAAAATTTTTTTTTTTTTCAAGTGAAGGAAGATTTGTAAATAGAGGATCCATTTTAATTTTCTTTCCCTGTGCTCATCTAAAGAGAAGTGGAAACCTCACAGGAAGCAATTCATCTCCTAATGTCCCCAAGCTTATCCTGTCAGCTTCCTGAAGCTGATTCAGGGTGATCCCAGCTGCATAATTCCCATAATAGAACGTAGACCTTGTAAGCATCCTCAAAATGTGCAGAACCTAGTACAGCTGGCCTTTCCAGATACTCTCTATCTTTCTCTCCTGTTCTCCAATATTTAGGGAGGAACTTACTGAGAACACAATCCCAGAGCACAGGAACAATAAAACAGCCATTTACATCCCACAGCAGGTTGGGTTTAAAAGTGACACTGTTTTCCTCTGGTCTTGAACTGCTTTTGGACAATTGTTTATGAAATTGTTACTTTGTTCCAGATGCAAGCTTTGGAGACATGGAGATTGTTGGGTAGAACTTGACCTAGGCAATGCTGCCTTGAAACATATCTTTCATTTTAGAACCAGAGTCATCAAAAGGTTACTCTGACTCAGCCTGACTAAACCCCTGACAATACTTCACTTATAGGCAAAGCATCCCAAACACTACATTCAGTCTCAGATAACGTAAATTGTTATCTGAGACTAAAATCCACACCACAGGATTCTTCTCTGAAAACCCCATAGTCATAGCCTAATTCCTTCATCCTCACTCCCCTACCGGTAAGCCTAGAGTGCTTGCCTAACACTCACCGGGCTCTAGGATCAATTCCTAGCACCACCAAAAACCAAAACAAAAACAAAAAAAAAAAAAAAAAAAAAAAAAAAAAAAACAACAACAACAAAAACAAAAACAAAATGAAATCTTTTGGTCTTTATTAGAATGTGCTCTAGACCCAACCCAATAATTAGCTCAAGAGTTTTCCTCTAGAGTCACCAAGAATCAAAGGTGGAGAAGAGAGTTTCAGAGAAGGCTGAATGGAGAAAGCAACCCCCAAAAAGAATTGAGGTAACTGAAGATAACCAATAACCAAAGAAGGCCAATGATAACTGGATGGAACTACCAAATGTCACAGGGCTGGGTCCTTAGGAAAACTGAGGCAACATGAAGACCCCCTTCCCCAGCCTTTAAGCCCGATTCTTGTGATCAAGTATGAAAGATCTCTGACATGCCATCTAGAATAACAAAAATGAATTTGTGAAAAGAATAGGAAAAGGGAAAGAGAATATTCTCAAGGAAGAGAGAGGGTCTCTCTGAGAAGAGAGTGACAGCATGCCCCTACCGCCTTCCAGTTTTATTGTGATCCCAGAGAATTTTCCAGAGAATCCCACCCAGGTTCACCTCTTGACTTTTGACTGATGATGGCAGGGTGACATCAGACTTTGAAGTCCCTGCTGCCATGACACCTGTAGGTCACCTTGGACCAAACTGACTGGTTCTAATTGGAACCTATTCCTACAGATTTTATGATTGGAGGAATTATTCTTATCTCTGTTTTGGGATCTGGTCTATGAAAAGGGTCACAAAAGTCTCCCCTTTAGGGTAACTTTGGTTCCTCTTTTCAACATTATTTCTGGCCTGCATTTCTCCTGTAGGTAACAGGTAGTTTGCTGAAGAATGTGACATATCTGCCCACTCAACCCAAGCAGGGATGAAGGTCAACTGCTTCCCAGAAAAGAAAACATGTAGGATTCAGCAGAAATAGGCTCATTCTACAGAATGATTTCCTTAACCTCATGTTTCCATCATGTGCAACTCTTTGGTCTCCTACCATCACAAGAAAACAGTCCTGAGCTTCTACCACTCTTACAAGTCATTTTTTTAAATTGTTTGTTTATTGTTGTTGTTATTATCATTTGTTTACCTGCTTGTTTTTGGTTTTGGTTGTGGGTGGTTTTTTTTTGTTTTTGTTTTTGTTGTTGTTGTTGTTGTTGTTCTGGGGTAATTTTAGCACAGAGATACATTCCTAGTTCTTTTTATTTAATTATTTTCATTTTATTTTGAGACAGGGTCTCTGCTAAGCTGATGAAAATTGTAAGTTGCTACAGCTGCCCTTGGAAGTTCCATACTCCTGCTTCAGGCTTCCCAGGCATTGGGATTACAGGAAGCACAACACACCTGCCCTGTGTAAGTCTTGAACCCATATTGGATTAATGAAGATTGATGCTCATTTACTTAATTGCTGTGCCTGATTGTTCTAAGGTTCTAACTTACTTATTAACTCATTTTCTTAATGACTAATTATTCAACCGTCATATGTTCTAATACTGGTCTGAGACCCTGAAGGCACACAGATGTGTATCTTCATGGAACTTACTTTCTAGTAGTATAGCCAGGTGTCAAATAAACAGATATTGTCAGATATTTATGTTCTGTGAAGATGAGTGGATTAAAGAGAAAATTGAGATGAGTCTGCAGTTTTGGAGAGGGTGGCTAACATCCCCTCAGTGCTCACTTGAATACTCTTAAGGCTGACTCCTGTGACCCTCACACCCTTTACGATCTCTGCCTGAGGGCAATTTTTCTGTTCATGGAAGTATGCTGCCCTACAAGTGTTAGATAAGTGTTAGTTATTTACTGCCTCTTGTTTTAGTCAGTTTTTCATTACTATAACAGAACTATATAAGATGACCTAAAGATATATATATGTATATGATAATTTAAAGAGAAAGAGGGTTATTTCGGCTCAAGTTCTGGAGGTTTCAGTATAGGATTGGGTAGCCCTTTCGTTTGGACCTCCAGTGAGAGTAGCAGAGCATTTAATGAAGAAATCCCTTCACTTCACCAGCTGGAAGAAACTCTGAGTGACAATAGGCTGAAGAACTTAGTCCCCCTTGGGGACATGCCTCCAATAACCTATAGAACTTTCACAAGGGCCCACTTCTTCAATATCAAAGCACCTCCCATTAGTGCCATTTGGGAAGCAGTCTTTAACACATGGACTTTTTGGAATATTCATCTAAACCATCATATTCTATTCCTGTTCCCCAAATGTCCAAGTCCAGCTCACAATGCAGAATTCATTCTGTCTACCTGGAGAATTTCAAAATACCTAAGCAGCACTGCTCAGAAGTTTGAATTCTAAAAGCATCTCTGAGCCTAAATCCTTCCTTATAAATGAACTCCTATAAGAAATAAAAATAAAGTTATATAATTCTAATATCCAATGGTGGGACAGGCACAGGGTAAAGGGGATTGGTAGGAAAACAGGCAGGAGGGGATAAGCCCAAGGCAAAACTAAAATCCAGCAGGACAAACATTAAATCTTAAAACTAAAGGTGGCACCCTGGACACAGTGTGGGAGGATGTGAGCGCCCGTGAGCTTGAACACCCCCTGCCCTTGTGACTTTACTGTTCATACGCAATGTGACTATAACAGAGAAATAGAAGCTGTTTTTGTTAAAAGTGCTGACTCTTTTAGTGTGCCTGCAGATATTACCCAACTTGTAACTAAAAACACGATATATATTGGCATCTCTGCCTTCATTTTGTATCTGCTTCCTTTATTACCTAAAACTTTGTGGGAACTGAGCTCTATACTTAGGCATGGTGATATAAGTTTTTCAATCCTAGATTTATTTAACCTCTCTTTCCCCCCTTTCAAGACTGTTGGGACCCTCACATTCCAGATTTTACAATGTCTTATTCAGACCCCTGGAATAGTGCTCGCAGTCTCCAGTCATTGTCCAATCATGTTCAAGGAATAAGAAAGCCTAGTAGGCAGATCACCCTATGAAGAGATTGTACCATAGGCAGGAGAAATTACATCCTAGGGACAAAAAATTGCCTCATTGCAGGACCATAGTTCTGATAATCATACTGAGCCGCAGGTAGAGATTTCCCTCTCAAATGATGAACTTTTTCCAGAGCCACCTTGCATAGTCAGAACTGAGATCATGACAAACCAGATCCCTCTTTGACCAAGGCTGCTTAACTATGTGTACTTCTCACCCCTCCCCCCGATGTGACCATATTAATAAAGTTATTTTTCCTAGTTTTATTTATTTACTTATTTTTCACCATTATTTTTTCTGTTTGTTTTTTGGGGTGAGTGGCCAGGCCATATTTTTTTGGAACACCCATAATCAGGTTGCTGGCCTAATACTTTAGAAACATGGTCACTTTTTTAGGATGCTTTAAATGTAGCCCATAGCTTTACTCATTCCATTGAGTTTGAACTTCATTCCCACAACTTATCTGACCCTAATGTATACTGCCTGGTTTTCCAAGTTTCCTTTAAACGCATTGGTGGACACTAACATGACCACATCATTCCAGCGATCTGTATGCCTGCAAAACCAGTTTCATAAGGATGGCAGCAAAGTTCGTTGCTAGCACAAGCTGTACCTGGGCCTGTCTGAAGTGGAGTGACTTCATGGCTGTGTACTAGGAGGTTCAGTGTCCACCAGGGGCTGGCTTTCTTAAATAATACTTCTCCAGAAAAATCTTTTAAATAAATTTTCTTATTCATCTCTCTTAGGATGGCCTTAAAGATTTTGGAGATACTTCCAACCATCTTTCCTTTTGCCTTGATGAAAGCATGAATTCTTATCAGGGCTAATCTCTTTAGCAAACACACTCTCCTTAGTCACATGTTTACATGTGCTCCATTCCTGGCCAGAGTATAAATTTCTCAAACCATCCCACTGTAATTTAGGCAAAAAGTATTTAGGATTCATGCTTCAACCTAAGTGATTTTCTTCCTTAAAATATCCTCCACCAATTAAACTAGTCTACCACCTTTAAACATGTCCTCCCACAAATTATCAGGTCATAAACAAATAGCAGTTGAAATTTTCATCCTGGTGTAACAAGGATGGGTTTTCCTCCGATTCCCAAGGAGTCCACATTTCCACTCGAAACCTCATTAGTATGGCCTCTCCTGTTCACATATCTATCAGTATTCTTGTCTTCTTATCCTTCACAAGAATCACATATTAAGTTTCCCTTATAGCCTTCTAGGTTTTCTCTAGCCTGTTCCACCAGACTGCTCCAACCTCTTTCACTCAACCAATTCCAAAAGTTTCTCCACATCAACAAGTCAAGTTAGAATCAATCATCCTCTTCTCAGTACTAATTCTGTGATTAATTTAGTGTTAAGTAGCAAGTCAGCCATAAATGAATGAGCAGGGAATAGAAAGTGAAGGGTCACTGAACCTAACAGAGAGCTTTATCTGAAAGATAAGCACCTATAAGATGAAGATTGGTTTGTTAAAACTGCCCCCACCTGCAATTCTTAATTGAGGCATTAAATATTAGACCATATTGGTAGAATATATCATCTCTCTATTGTAACTAAGTTTTCAGGACCATTCTTTATCATTGAAACTCTCAAAACCCCAATCACCCTAATAGCCAGAACAGTAATACCCTCACAAAATTTGATGGGAATCATTTGAAGAGTAACAAACTGATTAAGAGAGAAGGAAATTGAGGCAAAAACAGAGTGACTCAATTTTCTTAAAAACTCCCATTAGATGAGCTACCACATCTTCCTCTCTTGGAGGTGTTCCTTGCAGCTCCTAGGTTGTCAATCAAATGTCCCAAAGTGATCTTTGGCGGGACTCTGGAAACCTCCCTGAAGTTGGGAGGAGGGTCCACTTTTCCTGTGTGAGTGTCCCTCTCTCCTCTTTCCCATCTCTTCTAATAAACATATGCCTATTACACTGAGCAGCACCTCTGCAGTTGTTCTGAGTTGATTTCAAGAATAGGGGCTTGAAGGGGTAAGGAAACTCGTCCTGCCTCAGTTTCCAAAAAAGCTCCAATTCTGTAACATTAGTTTCTCAACACAATTCTTCAGATAATTAAATCAGGGGAGAAAATATTGATTTTGATTCATGATTCTGGAAGTTTTAGCCCAAGCTTGAGTGGCACAGTAAAACATACCTCTGGTACAATGTTCTTTGCTAATACAGATAAAATCTCAACAAATGAGTTACAGCAATATTTTAAAAAATGCATACAAGAAGTAATGGCAATAGAATTTTATGACAAGAATACAAGCTGGATAACATTTTAATATCGACCACTATAATTTGCCAGATTTTTAGAAAACTGAAGAAAATTTTATTCTATTTCAATTGTAAAATAAGTTTGCAAAATATGAAAATGTATTTGTATTTTAAACACTCAGGTACATATATTTAAAGTGAAAACCTTAGAGCTAACGTCTTTATTTGTAAAGAGTAAGTGATTTCCAACTCAATGGAAATAAGACAACGTTTCTGCTTTTTCTGGACATCAACTTTTGAAAGAAGAAGTAAGAGCTGTTTTTACTTGCAGAAACTACTAGAAGAGTAAATTTAAAACAGGTTTAATGAATATAAGGTCAAAGTGTGTATAAATAATTATATCACTTTGTACATATATAAAGTGATATAATTATCACTTATGTCTGTTGAGAATAAAAACTGAGAATGAACATGAAAGAAGAAGAATAAAAAGATGAGACTTGTATGAATACACACAAAAAATGTAGAAAGCTAATAAAATATGTCATAATTTAAAAATTAATTTTAGAGTGAAATGGTAATTTCACTCTAAATTCAGTGATCCCCTCCTTAGAGACACACAAATTTAATCATGTATTCATGCACAGAACTATCTTCACAAGAGTGAAGATAGTAATGTAATCCCAAATGTATCACAAAGATACAGAGGACCACAGAGAATACTATAAATTATATGTTTATAAGTTTGACTGCTCAGAATACCTGGATAAATCCATAAAAAGATATAAAACATTGTAAAAGGAGGCCATTTCACGCTCTGAGTACACTACTTGAGCTCTGCCCTGTGCCTTATTTTTAGGAGTGACATAATACTTTTCCTTCTCTTTGTTCTGTCCCCCTCCCTAACCTTGGGGAAAGCAAGACTGACCTTCTTCCTATCACATGCAAAGTTATCTACCCTTGAGCTCATGCACACCACAGGCATGAAGGAATCCAAATTTCAGGACAGGTGCCAGACGATCAAAGAAGCGGCTCTTTCTCTCAATATTACAATTAAAATTATGATCCTGTCAGACTACAGATGGAATGTAGCTTTAAAATTAACTCTTTGAAGAGCCCACTGTTCCCTTGGCAGTTGGAATCACAGACTCTGAGACAGGAGGAGTCTGTTATTTCTCCTTTGCTAATAATGAAAAAGAACACATTTCCATCCTAAAAATCTTGTCCTTCATATTGGATTTGCACTGGGGACAAGAACTGAGCCTTTAGTAAGACCATCAACACTGAGTTAAAAAAAAAAAAAAAGAAAAAGGAATATGAATTGAATTTGTAACAAGTCTCACAACAAAATAATTTCAGTTTCATTGCTTCGTTCTATCTAACACTGAAATGAGAACTAGTATTTTTTTTCTTTTTCTGATGAAGTCTTCAAAATAATGAAAGAGGCAGGAATACATACAAACTCACTCTACAAGGTCAACATCACCATGACACTCATATCAGAATGTATACAACAAGAAGAGAAAACTATAGGCGATGGTCCTGGTCAATATTTATCAATATAACAAGCAGACCATATTCATTAGTACATAAAAAGATCACAATCAAGAGAAAGAACACAATACTTTTAGAATGCTTCTGTAGTTCAACATATGCAAGTAAAAATGTGATAGTAGTAACAAAATGAAAGACAACAACCATATAATCATCTCCATAGCTGCAGAAAAAGAGTTTGGCACAAGTCAATGTTATTTTAAGATAAAACTCTCAGCAAAGTAGCAAATTATGTCAAAAAAAAAGGGGGGGGGGCAGATAAGTCAAATCTGTAACAACTGTAATATTTAATTATTAAAGTTAGCAGGTCCTGCTATAATCACACGACTATAATCACAGTGGCTCGGGAGGCTGACGAAAGAGGTTCACAAGTTAAAGACCAGTACTTTCCAAGGCTCTAAGAGACTTAATGAGGGCCTGTGCCAAATCAAAACTAAAAAGAAAAGTCCCGGGGGTGTGGCTAAGTGGTTAGGCACCCCTGGATTCAATCTCTGGTACCAAAACAATTAAACAAATAATTATTTAAAATGAAGCCTCATCAAGAATGAATAATAGTGATCCCAAAATTTCTAAAATAAAGATGAGAAGACGAAAGATGAATCCTGGAGTATATGCAAATGATCCACCTAACCAATGAACGTCATGATGAATTAATATTAGAGACTCCATCAGATCACATGACCATTATGCTAAGTGAAATAAGCCAACCCCCAAAACCAAAGGTCAGATGCTCTCTCTGATAATGTGCATGGTAACATACAAGGGGTGTGGGGTGTGGGGACTGGGACAGGAAGAATAGAAGTCCAACAGAGTAGACAAAGAGGAATGACGGAAAGGGTGAAGGATGGGAGTAGGAAAGTCCGTGAAATGAATGTAACACAACTTTTCTATGTTCATATGTGAATGTACCATGGTGAACCTCATCATCATGTACATCCTCAAGAATGGGATCCTAATTAGAATAACATACATTCCATGCTTGTATAAATATGTCAAAATACAATCTACTATCATGCATATCTAAAAAGAACAAATGAACTTTTTTGAAAAAAATTAGAAACTCCAAAACACTCTGCACATTTTACTATGTGCAGTCCAAGATAAGTATGAGAACCTTAACTTGTATACTAGGGGTCTAATAAAGTTTAGTATTCGAGATGGAGAGAAAATGGAACCTATATTTTTATTTGGATGAATTCAAAATAAGTTTCCTGGGCTGGGAGTGTGGCTCAGTGCTAGAGCACTGACCTAGCATGTTCCAGGCCCTGGCTTCGTTCTCTGGCATCTGAAAGAAGCAAACAAGCAAAGAGTGACAACAAAATAAACACATTAAAAATGTGTCTTGGAATAGAATCCACTGTCCTAGTTGTGCTCAGGCACAGTTCAGTTTTAGGTTTCCATCTAGTTTTATACTTCCTAAAACTAGAAGCAGTTCAGGGCAGGGTTAGTATAGAGAATATACATCTCAAATATGAAATAAAAATAGCAAAAAGTGATACATGCTGTAACATGGATAAATCTTGAAAACTCTGGTGCTTGAAAGAGGCCACATATTAAGTGAT
This sequence comes from Callospermophilus lateralis, assembly GCF_048772815.1. Lineage (NCBI taxonomy): Eukaryota > Metazoa > Chordata > Mammalia > Rodentia > Sciuridae > Callospermophilus > Callospermophilus lateralis. The sequence continues at coordinate 5,182,931 of NC_135326.1, forward strand.
TCCCATTGAAGTATCCTAGAGACAGGAGGGAGAATACAGGTTGCCAGCAGCTGGAAGGGAGGGAGCATGGGGAGTAACTGCTAATGGAAGCAGGTTTTCCTTTTGGGGGCAACGGAATATTCTAGTTGTCCAATACTGCAAATGCTCTACTGAACTGTACACTTTCAATGGGTTGAAATAATGAGCTTAATATTACGTGTATTCAACCATATTCTTGTTAAAAATAGCAAAAAAGGCCAGGCATGGAGCCCCATTCCTGTAATCCCAGCTACTCAGGGGGCTGGGTCAGGAGGGGAGAAAGTCCATGGCCATTTGGGCAACTTAACAAGACCATGTCTCAACATAACATTAAAAGAGGAAGAGATGTAAATCAGTGCTAGCCTGGGATAGGTAAGGCCCTGGGTTTGATTTCCACTACCACAAAGAAAAATAGACAAATAGAGAGACTAATAGAACCTCTTGGATATACACACCATTATATGAAAAAGGAGAGGATGACTCACTTGGAGAAACTCTCGATGAAATAAGAATGAAAAGTAGGCATTTCTTTGTTTTTCTATTCCTTAGTGCATACATAACATATATTAGATTCTTTCTCTCCTCTTTCTTTCCTATTTGCTTGTTTGCTTGAGTTTTTGACACTGGGTCTCACTAAGTTGCCCAGACTGGAACTGGTGACCTTTCTGTCTCAGCAGTCTTGTGACCCTAGTTTTAATTTCCATAGTGAATACAACCACAGTTTAAATTTGCATTAATAATTTACATTTTTTCTCCTCACAGACTTTGCTTCTGTGAATCTATAAATTAAGGAACAAGTGCCACAAACTCATGTGGATATTATTCCATTTATTGCTCACTAATTTTGATCTCAAGAGATTCCCATCAAAATACAAATGTGTGAGGTACAAATCTTATGCTAAATAGAACTAAACTGAGCCACTTATAACTCCATGTCCCCTGAAGCTATCTTTGGGGTGGGTGTTCTGTGTGCATACACGTGTGTGTGTGTGTGTGTGTGTGTGTGTGTGTGTGTGTGTGTATGTGTCAGAGAGAGAGAGAGAGAGAGAGAGAGGGAGAGAGAGTTTTCTTTGCTCATGGTGAGGGTTGTGGTTTTTGTTGTTGTTGTTGTTTTAAAGTTTGAAATACTGAGGATCGTACATAGGTCTACTTACTACTAATCTATATGCAGAGCCCTTTTTAAAATATTACTAGAATCCTAACAGGACTAGAATCCTCCTATTAATCCTCACTCCACCTCACCTGTCCACCCACAGTTGCAGAGATAACAAACTTCTGCCACCATGCCTGACTCTATAGTCTGCTTTTTAAAGTGTGATATTTCATAGGACATTGAAGACACAAGCAACAAAGAGAGAGTAAATTTAAAGCACAACAGCAAACTTTGCACCTTTTATGAAAGAACACACTCAACTAAATGAAAAGAAAAAAACCCCAGAAATTCTAAGTTTAGGGCTTTAAAATTATAGTTATTATCAACTTTCTTTTGGGACAGGAGGGTCAAATGTTCTTTTGCATTTCCTCTCTTTTCTGTTCTTTTCAATCCTTCTCTTTTCCTTCCTTCCATCCCTTCCTTCTTCCCTCCTTCCTTCCTTCTTTTCTTCTTTTTTCTCTCCCTCAACTGTAAGATATGAAAAAATGACAAACTCCAAAATAGTGATGACTACAAGGAAAAATATAAGGAATTATGGGGTTTAATATTTCTATATCCTAGTCATTATGGTCTTCTTTGAAATTTTATTAGAAAAGAGCTAAAATAATTGTCTAGGTCTGGTGATTAAAAGGTGGTGACTTCAGGGAAGAGAGGAAGGAAAGGAGTAAAACTCTGGAAAGAAATCCACCAAATTATGCATAAATATATTACAAGGAACCTTTCCTCATGTATGTGCGATTATAATGCATCAATTAAATAAAGCAATAAATAAACAGAAGGAAGACCAGTAGAGGAGAGGAAGGAGGTAGGATGGGTGAGAAAGGGAGGGAAAGGGGAAGCAAGTGGGCAGAGGGAAGAAGTCAAAGTGAAGCAAATTATCTTATGTGCTATATCCCATATCGGTCTGGAATTGCAAGGACATGTTGCTCCAGATTTACAGCTGTGCTTTCAGCATCTGGATGGCTTGTGGGGGGTTCCTTTTAGACTTGGTATTTCTCAGCTGGGAGGGGTAGCAAAGACCTATAATTCCAGAGGCTCAGGAGGCTGAGGCAGGAGGATTTCAAGTTCAAAGCCCACCCCAACAATTTAGCAAGGCCCTAGGCAACTCAGGAGACCCTGTCTCTAATTAAGTTATAAAAAGGGTTGAGGATATGGCTCAGTGGTTTAGCACCCTTGGGTTCAATTTCTGGTACCAATGATTGTAAAGAAAGTCTCAGTATTTCTCTGTCTTTATTCTAAGTCCCCATCTAGAAGAGTGTCCAATTGAGGCAACCCTGCTTAAACTTAAGTAAAGCTCATGTCTGTTCACTCTGTCATTTTGTAGCTTTATGTGTGTCAAGTGCTGTCTCTCAAAATGACACCTCCAAATCTCACCAACATACACCTATTGTGGAGAGCAGGCTCTGCCAGCTCTGAGTTGCTCCACATCATATAGAACAGCAGCTCTCAGACTCCACTCAGTGCCTGAGTTACCGAGTTACTCGGTAAATCAACAGTTTGCTCAGGCCCACTCCATTTTGAGTGCAAGTGCTGAGGCAGAAAGATTTGGAATCTTGCTGGGCAAACAGATAACCACTGGGTATCAGACATACAGAAAAAGAGAAAGAGGAAGCTCAAAATAGAGAATGGAAAGGAGATAGAAAGAGAAGCCTAAATTATTGTATGGTTTTGCAAAAACAAAACTTGACACAGGAAGCAGGCTCCACAGAGGCACCGACCTGGCTTGGGTTTCATTTTGAGATAGAATCTCACCTGTGTTCCAAAGGCACTTCTGATCCACCATCCTTGCCCTCTCTAGCTTCAGCCCCCCAAACACAGCAAAGAGGGTCGGGGCACTGTCACAAATGAAAATTAAAGATAGTGAACTAACAAAAGCAAGAGAAACAAAATCTGAACCACCTCTACTAGGGCTCCCTTCCCTGGAATCAGCATTGTTGTGCCAGACTTTTTCTTCTGAAACCTGAGGCGTTAAACTTTCAGGGCAGAGGTTGAAGCTCCACAACAAAGGCTTCCCCTTGTGTGGGTCATACCTTGGATCCTGGTCTAAGGGCTGCAATGCAAATGAGTGAATGAATGACTACCTAACAACCCAAGTGAAGCAACACAAAAATGTTTCTGTCATGCCAGAATCCAAGGACATTTTCAAACACAGTGGTTAGCTGTGGTTGTAATAGAAGAAGGATCTAATGTACTCAGTGTTGTGAAAACCAAACTTTCAAAGAGGAATTTCTTTTTTTTTTTTAAAGTAGCTTTCCATTTTAATATACAATCTGATAAGTAAAGTATTTGATGTGTTTTAGGAATTCTTCTCTCTATATTGCACTTATCCCTCAATAAGTGTTAGAGTTCTGTTCTCAAAGAATTTCTACATATCAAGCATCTTTAAAGAAGTTTTGTTCTTACACAACTGAAGATTTGCTTTGCTTATGTCTGTGAAGATTAATTTGAGCATATTCATACATACATGGCATACATACATATGAGTGAGCTATTTACTCCTAGAATAAAACTACAAGTGTGAGGTGCAGTTTGGTCTTCCTAGAACCCTCCTCTGTGTCAAGGAGGCAGGTGGAGTGTGCTGCAGATGCCACGAGGCTGTGGAAGGTCCTCATCTGCTAACTCCCATCACTGGTCTCCTCAACACAGCTGCACCCACATCGGATTCCCCTGCAGCGCTGGCTTCTACCATCTGTCAGAAATGAGATGTGCTTGTTGGCACAGCCACAGCTTTTTGAAATGCTCTTCCTCTGCACTTGGTGTTCAATCTGTCTGTTCAGTCAAGTGGCCATCTAGAATTATAGAATACCTCCGTTGGCAGCTTGTGTTCCTTGCATGCTCCTTGAAGGACACATGCACACCTGCACTCCAGCTTCTCTCCACTTCCTGACTGCTGGGACTCCATCTTCATGCCCAGCTCTAAAGGGCACCCTCCACATGTGGCCCAGTGGCTCTTTTAGCGTTACAACCTGTTGGTCCTGTGACATGTGCAGGCACACATTTTCTACCAGGTAATTGGGCCATGTTTTATTGGTTACCTACCCCACATTCACATGGTGTACAGATTGTCACAGCCTCAGCCAAATGGGAAAATTTTCAGCCTACTTTCTGAAAATATTAACATCCTGCTGGTAACCTCTCCTAATGTGTCTCAGACATCTTTAACTTCTTCATTGTTTAAGAAAATAAAATACCTGGAAGGCCCTGGGGATCCCTGCTGTGTGAAGGATGGAGCATGGTGCTGGCTGAGCCCCAGAACCACCTTGGGCTTCATGAGCTCTGCAACAAGCCCTTTGATTCTCATTTCCTGCTTTGTATGATCCTATGTGTGGTCGGTGAAGATTTCTCTGCTATTTTCTGTGGTTTTTTGGATGACCACATCATGTCTTTACATTACCTAGATTCCTTTCTATCCAGGCTCTGGAGTGCAACCCTCCCAAATCTTATCACAAGTGTGTTGATTGTATGTTTATGCACAATTATCAACTATTTAATTTCTCACTTACACAGCTTTCTAGGGAAGCAAGGGTATTTCAGCTGGTTGAATGTAGAATTGGCCTGGGAATGGTGCAGGTAAGTAGGGTGGGTTGACCTCATCCTTGTGCACAGAATCCTTTAATGTCACTTTGGTGTTGGCTTTCTTATTTATTTCTTTGTTTGTTTTTACTGTGCTGGAGATTGAGCATAAGGCATTTTGCATGTGAAGCAAGTTTGCTACCACTTAGTTACATCCCAGCCTTCTTTATAAAACACTGTGTTTGCAGCATGGTCTCACTAAATTGCTCTGGCTGGCTGCAAACTTGCCATCTTCCTGCCCCAGCTCCTGCGTAGCTGGGATTACAGGTCTTCCTTGATGAATGCCTAGTCACATCAATCTTTATTAAATGTTGCTTGAAGCCAATAAAATCAACTTGGTCCTAATGACTGCATTCTGACCAGGATGAAGAAAGTCATAGGGTGAGAAGGGATTGGTGTGTGAGCACATCCTCGAAGTAGGTAGTTCAGCAGACTTTGATGGATCTCAGGAGTATGGAAATAGGGGATTAGCTCAGGGTGCACAAACCTGGAGGAAACAAAAGGGGACTGAGAGGCAAGAAGAGTCCTGGAAGATATACAGAGGAAAGTTTGAGTTTCTTTCTTTCCAGGTTCCTTTCTTCCAGGGTAACTAAGCATCAGAGATGACTTATTTGAAGGAGAATCATGAGGGTGATAAGACACAAATTTAACTTGTCAAGAAGGACCACATCTCTACAGAAAGATACCTGAAATAGGATACAAGTAGAAGTTCTGATGATGATAATGGCAGCAGTATAATGGTATTCTAGGTCACTATAGTTGAAAGAAGGGGCAAGAGCAGACAGATTAGCATGTGTCTTTGGAATCCTCCTCATTGAAAATCAGTAGTGCTTCTAATTAGTACTGGGGGCACCTGTTCTTTAGCGTAGACCCTTAAGAGGCTTACATATACCCTTCACTGACAGATGCAAAAGAGCTAGTGTTTTAGAAATATGAGTATAAACAGGAACTTCTGAAAGAGTATATTCCATCTTATTAAAAGAAAAGGGTGCAGACTACTTTGCTTCATCCCTCTGCTACTGTTAGGGACAGACAGATGCGAATAGTGGGGACACAAGGTTGAGGGATAATTATTTCTCTAAACATGGTCCACTCTTCTGACCCCCACATGCTTTTCTAATGCAGGAAGCAATTGACCTGCACCTGTGCCTGGTTTAAGTCAATCAAATATGTTACATTCCTCAACAAACTACCTTTTATCTGCAGGAGAACTATAGGCCTGAAATGCTGAAATGCTGATGATGAGACACACACAAATTAGCCGGAAGTGGATTCCAGGGAGGGTCTTTTATGACCCTTAGACAGACCAGATGCCAGGACTTAGGGGAATAAGGATAATTCACCACCCCTGCCACCCTCCTGCAACCATAACATCTGTTTGTTTGTGTGCGTATTGGGGCTTGTGGTGGCAGAGAAGGATGTGATTTCAGGGATTGAACTCAGGGGCACTTGACTACTGAGCCCCATCCCCAGTCCTATTTTGTATTTTATTTAGAATCAGGGTCTCCCTGAGTTGCTCAGTACCTCACTTTGGCTGATGCTGGCTTTGAACACACAATCTTCCTGCCTCAGCCTCCTGGGCTGCTGTGATTACAGGCATGGGCCACAGCAGCCTGCCTGCAATCATAACATCTGTAAGAAAAGATTCCAAATGGAATCAGTCAGCATGGCCAAGGTGACCTACCATGGCTACAGCACTGGGGACTTAAAAGTCTGATGTCATCTTGGAGACAGTCAGAATAAAGAGGTGGACCAGGGTACAACTCTCTGGAAACTTGCCCAGGACCCCCAATGAAAGTGGAGAGAAGGAGAGGCATGTGTGTTCCCTTCCCTATCACTTCTAACAAACTCATGCCAGCAACTCTGAGTGACACGTGTAAATCTTTCTGACCTTATCACAAGAACCCAGGAGTTAAGGTCAGGGCTCAGGGGTTTCCATGCCTCAGGTTTAGCACCTCAGGTTCCTGAAAGGCCCCCACTCTGTAATAATAGGAAGGGGTAGGTGAGAGAGAAAATGTCATGAAATTATAATATTGAAAGGCCAGAAAGAAGGGGCTCAATGGTTATGGTTACTGAAACAGAGAACAGGAAGGAGTTTTATCCTGGAATTAGCACCTGTACTTTCACTACTGAGCCACATCCCCAGTCCTATTTTGGGTGCTGGGGTTGTGGCTCAGTGTTAGAGCGCTCAACTAGCATGTGTGAGGCACTGGGTTCGATCCTCAGCAACACATTAAATAAATAAATAAATAAATAAATAAATAAATAAATAAAGGTATTGTGTTCATCTACAACTAATAAAATGAAATAAAATAAAGCATTGCAGATTAACAGTCAGAGGTATAACTTAACATTCATAGGTATTAAGGAAGAAACATAGATACTGATGGCTGTGGTTTGGATCTGGAATTCCCCACCAAACCTAATGTGTTTAAAGCACTGTCCCCAATGCATCGAAGTCCAGAGAAGAGACTTTTAGACAATGGTTGACTCTGACCTCTTCAGTGGAGTAAATTACTCTTAGTAAAATGGGGAAGTGGAACCCAATTTGAGGAAGCAGGTCACTGTGGATATACCTTGAAAGGGATTATCTTCTCTGTAGCCCATTCTTCTTCCCCACCTCCCCACCACAGTTGCTAGGAGCTGACCATGCCATTCTTCTATGATGAATGACTTGGGACCAGCTGACCATGGATTGAATGTCTGAAATCATGAGTCAAAATATATCTTCTCTCTTCAAAGTCATATTCATCAAGTATTATGGTCACAGTGGTAAAAAGTTAGAGTATGATGCAAAGATTGGGGTCATCAACAACATATGCAGTTAGAAAAATAGAAAAATTTCAAAACCTGAGGAATGAACATGAATAGCAAGATAGTGGAGGCACACAGAACACAAATAAATAAGACCAACAAAGATCTGTTTTTTGACAAATTATGACTTAATTGCCAAAGCCTAAATCAATAAAAAATAAAATTAAAGAAACATTAAAAAATAATTAAATAAAAAGCTGCAAGAGAGAAATGCAATGAGTAAGATTAACAGATTTTGAAGAAGAAATGGTGAAGTCCAGGATGACTTGGAATGTTGTATTTCAATCCCTGAAATAAAATGATTCCTCAATAAGATTGTCATGTCTAATTAAACCATCTTCAGAATCTCAGAAGAGGAAAAGCAAAAACAAAAACAAAACAAACAAACAAAAATAGCTCCCAAGTTACAAGTATGAAGTAAAGAAATTAATGGCCACTAAGTCAGCATTCTGGAAAAACAGTTAAAGTGATCCTACACACAGAAGAAGATTATCAACAAAAAAAGAAAGCAAGGGAGAGAGAAATTGCCATTCAAAGAGTCATTAAATAAATGAGAATTAGGATCAAATCAACTGTTAGAAATAAATCAGGATGGCAGGAAATAATAGACATCTTTCTATAATGACTCTGAATGTATTTGTTCCCAACTCTCCAATTAAAAGACATAGGCAGATTTGATTAAAATACAAGTCCAACCTATGTGTTCTCTGTAAGAAATACAGCATACCTCACAGGCAAAGTTACCCACTGACTAAAAACAAAAGGATAGCAAATATTATTCTATGTAAATGTAAATGGGCAAGGCAAACTTCAAACCAAAATCAGTCATAAAAGACCAAGAAGGTTGCTACATACTGGGAAAGAGAAAAATCTAACAAGAATATATAATAATAGAAAATATTCATGCCCAAATATTGGTGCCCATAATTTCACAAAATAAATGCTATTTATAAAGACTCATATAGATCACTTGAATACAAAGTGAATTCATTACAGTTGTCTTATAAATAAGCAAGACTTCCAGACACAAACTGCAGCAAGGATAAAAGAGACTTAAAAACATTAAGACCAAGTGGACTTAACAGACATCTGGAGAATATTTCATCCAAAAATAGCTGAATCTGTTTTATTTTTGGCTGCTGATGGTAATTTCTCAAAACACATTATAGTTTAGTCAGAAAGTAAGTCCTAGAAGATAGGAAAAAAACTCCACTGTTTTATTGATCCACCCATTTTCTTAATTCATTCGTCTGTCAATGGGCTTCTGGACTGATTCCTTAATTTGGCTATTGTAAATTGTACTCCTATAAACACTGAAGTGATTATATTATGATGATATGCTGATTTTAGTTCTTTGGGTTAATACCAATGAGTGGGAGAACTGGGTTATATGGTGGTTCAGGTCCTATTTATTTTATTTATTTTTTTATTTCTTAAATTTTTTGCCAAATCTTCAAACTGTTTTCCAGAGTAATTGTACTCATGTTCTTTTTTCTATCTTAGTTGGGCATTTGGGAGTCTGTTTGAGAAATGCCTTATTAGATATTTGCCCATTTATCAACTGAATTATGTGGGTTGTTTTTGTTTTGTTTGATTTTGCCTTTTCTTTTTCTTTCCTTTCCCCTTCCTTTCTTTCTTTCTCTCTCTCTCTCTTTCTTTCTTTCTTTCTTTCTTTCTTTCTTTCTTTCTTTCTTTCTTTCTTTCTTTCTTTCTTTCTTTCTTTCTTTCTTTCCTCCTCCCTCCCTCCCTCCCTCCCTCCCTTCCTTCCTTCCTTCCTTCCTTATCAGACTTTTTGAGCTATCTACATAAAGTCCCTATCAGAGGACTTGTTGGCAAAAATTTTCTCTTTCTTTCTTTTTTTTTTTTCCCATGGTATGGACACAATGCCTTTTTCTTTTTCTTTATTTTTTTTTCTTTTATTTGGTGCTGAGGATCAAACACAGTGCCTTACACATGCTAGGTGAGTGCTCAACATCTGAGCCACAGTTCCAGCCCCTCTCTTTCATTCTTTAGGGTATTTATGTTTTTCACTGCTTCCTTTGTGGTCCAGAAACTTCTCAATTTGATGGCATTTCACTTATTAATTCTTGATTTTATATTCTGAGTTTTAGAGGTATTGTTAAGGAAGTCAGTGCCTGCACGAATATGAATATGATGGGGTCTTGACCTTAGGTTTTCTTGTAACAGTTGCAAAGTTTCCAAACTAATTCCTAAGTCTTCGTTTTCACTTTTGTCCAGGGAAAATAATAGGAATCTAGTTTCATTCTTCCACATATGTATATCCATTTCCCAGCACCATTTGTTTATAAGCCTGGCTTTTCTAATATATTTATTTTTGGGATCTCCATCAAGTATAAGTTGACAGATAAATTTGTGGACATACCTCGGCCTTCCATTATGTTCCATTGGATTTAATGTCTATTGTGATGCCAATACCATGCTAGTTTTGTTACTATGGGCTCTGGAGTATAATTTGAAAGCAGGTATTGAGGTGCATTGTGCATCTCTCTTTTTCTTGACTATTTTGGCTAGTCAGGGTGTTATTTATTCAAATTAATTTTAGGACTATTTTTCTGAGTTGTTTGTAGAATGTCATTAGTTTTCTGATAAGAATTGCATTGAATCTGTATAATGGGTTTGAGAGTATGGTCATTTTGATAATATATACACAATAATATATAATATATACAATAATACACAACAACATGAGACATCTTTTCATCTTCATCAATTTTTTTCTTCAGGGTTCTATAATTTTCACTGTAAAGCCTCTTTAACTCAGTTCAAGTCCCAAGTACAAAATATTTCAAAATATTTATGTACAGGATGGTTTTCCTGATGTCTTTATTGCCTGATTCACTGTTGTAGTATAGAAAAACTATTGACTTATGGGTGTTGAACTTGTTACACTGCTCCTTTGCTCAACTAATTTGCAAGCTCTAGAAGTATTCTGGTAGAGTTTTTTTGAGGGTTGTAAGTATAGAGTCATATTCTTAGAAAACAGAGATATTTGGTTTTTTTCTTTTCCTACTTGTATCCATTTGATTTCCTGTTCTTGCCTGATCACTCTGGCCTATGATATTTTGAGGACTATATTGAATAAGAGTGGTAAGATTGAAGAACCTTTTTTTGGTCTTGATTTTAGGGGAAATGCCTTTAGTTTTTCACCAGTTAGTATGAGGGTGGCTTTGTGGTTGTCATAAATGGCCCTTATAATATTTTTCATCCTTAGCTTCCCCCTATTTTTTTAAATTGGCTGGCTTCCTTCCTTCCTTCCTTCCTTCCTTCCTTCCTTCCTTCCTTCCTTTCTCATGAATGGCTATAGTATTTTATCAAAGGCTTATTCTACATTTATTGAGATTCTTGTAATTAATTCTGTTTAAGTGGAGACTTATTTAGTTTTCATATATTGAACCAAACTTCCATCCCTGGGGAAAAAACCTACTTGGTCCGGGTGTATTATCTTTTTTGATATGTTTTTATTTATTTGTTACCAGTGATTAGGGTCACTCGGCCACTGAGCCATACCCCCAGCCCTATTTTGTATTTTATTTAGAGACAGGGTCTCACTGAGTTGCTTAGGGCCTCACTAAATTACTGAGGCTGGCTTTGAACTCGCAATCCTCTTGCCTCAGCCTCCAGAGCCACAGGGATTACAGGCCTGCACCACCATACCTGGCCTTGATGTATTTTTAAATGAGGTTTTCTAATATTATGAGTAAATATTTTTGCATCTCTGTTCATTAGGAATATTGATATGTAGTTTTCTTTTCCATATGCTTCTTTGTCTGCATTTGGTATCAGAGTTGTACTGACCTCACAAAATGTTTTTGGGAGTGTTCCCTCTCTTTCAGTTTCATAGAATAATTTGAGAAAGACTGATGTTGGTTCTTTTTTCAAGGTCTGGTAGGACTCAACTGAGAATACATTGTACTCACCTTTTCTTTGTTAGAAGGCTTTTAATTGCTGGCTCAATTTCATTACTTGATATTGGTCTGTTTAGGTGTTGTATAACTTTCTGATGCAGTTTGGGAAAGTTCTGTATGGACAGAAACTGGTTAGAGTCCTTCAGATTTTTCCAGTTTGTTGAAGTATAAATTCTCAAAATAGGTTTTGAGAATCCTCTGGATTTTTAGAAGGGTCTATGATGATATTTCCTTTTTCATCTCTGATCTTCTTGGTTTGTGTTTTCTCACTAATTCCATCAGTTAGTTTGGCAGCCTTATTTGTCCTTTCAAAGGACCAGCTCCTCATTGCCTTTTTTCTATGTATTGTTTTCTTATTCTTAATTTCATTGGTTTTGGCTCCAACTGTAATTATTTTCTGTCTCCTATTGTTTTGGAGGCTGGTTTGTTCATTTTCTAAGACCTTGAGATGGAGCCTCTGCTCCATTGTTTATTTGGGATAGCCCCAATATTTCAATGCCATGACTCAGTGCTATCAATATTTCTCTTAGAACTGCTTTCATATTGTCCCTGAGATTTTCTGTTGTATCTCTGTACTCATTTGTTTCTAAGAATTTGTTGTTTTTCTATTCTCTCCTGATCCACTATTCATTAAGAAAACACTGTTCAATTTCTGTTTGCTTATGTGGTTTTTATTCTTCTGTTGATTCCTAGTTTCATTCCAGTATAATCTGTTAGGATACATAGGGTTGTATAGTTTTTTGTTTGTTTGTTTTTGTTTTTGTATTTACTAAGATTTGCTTTGTGGCCTAGAATATAATCTCCCCTGGAAAAAGTTTCATGTGCAGTCTTGGATAAACTTAAAGCTTAAAGGTTAATGCTGCTGTTTTGAGGTGGGATAGTCTAAAAATGTCTTTTAAGCCCATTTGGGTCACAGACTTCCTTACTTTATGCTTGATGTGTAATTTTAAGATGCTCAGACAGACAAGAAGCACATGAAAAATATGCTCAAGGTAATTGTACATTAGTAGATGGTACGAAGCCATACACTTTATATTGGTTAACCGTTAATCTCATAAATGTCATATGAACTTATAAAGGAAGAAAAACATTTTTAACAAAATAATACAGAGTGATTTAGGCATAAGAAGAAGTACTGACACACAAAAGAACTTAAATAAACCTTGAAAGCATCATCTAAGTCTTTCTCTCTCCCTCTCTCTCTCTTCTTCTATCTCCTTTACCTCCAGTAAGTTAAAAAAAAAAAAGAAATGATCGACAAAATATGTATGCTATTTTTATATTTATCATGAGTCAATGTGCAATTTTCTCTCTGAGTAAGCAACTTTTGGGATGTGTGTTCCTGGAAATCTTTCACACGTCAAGCATAAGGAAGAATCTTGAAGTGAGAGAAAGACAACAACTACAAGGCGGGCAGTGGACTCTAGTGAATTTCTACTAGGAGACATAAAATTTCAGAGGTGGAATCCCAAAAGTACAATTCTCCTTCCTCTACCTTCCTCTGGATCAGGATCGCAGAGCAGAATTTCTCTGAAAAGGAAGATTCCTTTGCGTTCTTGGCATCTTGTGGTTGTAGGGCACATTTAGTCAAGCTCCATCTGTGTCCCCAAGACTCATTATTCCACTCTTGTGGTCCTTCCTTATTGGGGACTTCCATTTTTGGCAGAAAGGAAGTTTTCCTGTTTTATTCAATGAAGCCAAATCTGGTGGGCAGAGGTAGGAGAGAAATGCTGCCCTGAAGTCTGAGCTGGTGTTCCCCCAGACTTGCTCTTAGCATCACAATAAATAGTTCTGGAGTCTGTCTCACAAGAGAGATCATTCTTGACTATGCAGCCAGGGACTGGCTTTTCCTCCAGTTGGCTTATCTTGACACCTTTAAACTCAGTAAGGACAACAAAGAATGTGAGGGCTTCCATAGTTTGGAAATTTTGTGGGGTCTATTTTTTCCTACTTTCAAAATGGGCTTTCTCCTAAGAATTAGTAGTTAGCAAATACTAGCATTTTTTTTTTTTTTTTTTTTTAGTGTCAGATGAGACAAACACCCCCCCCCACCACCACCTGGTACTGGGAATTGAACTCAAGTCACTCAACCCAATGGAGCTGAAATTCTGTGAGAGTTTGGTGTTGTTTCTAGGCCACCACCCCAAGAGGTACTTAAAGCCAGTTAGAGCACTGAAGCATGGTCAACAAACTACCTGGGTGTGTATGTAAGTATGACTATATTTACTCCTTGGTCATAAGAAAATGGCTCAGAGCTACAGTGTTTGCTGTTGGTAGGGGCTATTTGCTTGTTCTTTGCAGGCGGGCTGCAGCATTCATATGGATTATAGTAAGCAGAAATGTGCACAGAACTTGTCTTTCTGTATTCTTTCATAAAGTATCTTAATAAAAAAGATAGGATATCTTCTTTAGAAACTGTGGGTCAAATGGCCCCCTACATGTCTTTCACTGTGGATGGAGACACACACACACACACACACCAGGGATTTAGAATTGTACCTTTAACCTCTGAGCCTCATCTCCAGATCTTTTATGTTTTATTTTGACACAGAGTCTTGTTAAGTTGTTGAGACTGGATTTGAACTTGCTATCCTCTTGCTTCAGCCTCTTGATTACAGGTGGATTACAGTGTGTGCTTGCACTCCGGGCTTGCTCTTGACTTTGAACTCTGCTCTCTGATCCATAATTAACAACCATTCCTCTGAGCTTAATACTCTTCAGGCACTATTATAGACCCCTGGGATATACCCCATATGAAATTGTTGCAAAAGTCAACAGTCACAAGAATCTTCCCTCTCTTGATGGAGTATATTGTTCACTCTACCATGCGGCCAGCACAATGGTTTCATTAATGAGGTTCTTGGCATAAAACTTAGCTAGCAGAGATCGAAATAAACACACAGACTCAGTTACCTTTTTCTATGACCAGGTCCGAGACGGCTCCCCTCTCTGGTTCCCACCTCTAACCACCCGGTAGGGCAGCAAGGATTACTCAGGGCTAGCAGGAGAGAGAGAGAGAGAGAGAGAGAGAGAGAGAGAGAGAGAGAGAGAGAATAGCCAGGGAGTAGCCTTTTATTGGGGAGCAAGAAATTCAGGGGATAATTCCATCCATTGAAGGTTGAAGGGGGGCCGCACTCCAAGGTCAGGGTCAGTGATTGGGCCTCCGGGGTCAGTGGTCAGTCACACCCCCACACGGACAGGTTCTCTCAACAGGAGAGGGCCGGGAAAGCTCTGACACAGCCAGAGCACCTCAGACCCTGACCGGGAGTCACCCAGTCACGTGAGAGAATGGCTCCTGACAGTTTACTGTTTAAAATCTGGAGGTGAGGGTTAGGGGAAAACAGGTAGGAGAAAAAAGGTGGGACAGCGCATTAGGAACCAGTTTTAAAGAAGGTGAAAAGCAAAAGCCTATTCTAAGAGATCAGAAAGAGATAAGGGACTGAACCCCTAGAGATGTTAGATGGTTTATATGCCCAAAAGGTCTGTTGGGCTGCTGTGAAGGGGGAGATTTTTTACAAATTTATACAAGCACTCCTGAGAGACATACCTGCTACATTCCTTAACTTTTGCAGAACTGAAAGAACTCCAGTAAAAGAAGACCAGGCTGCCACACTTTGGAGGTCTCTTTTACTTTGATGCTTCCTGGGCCCAGGGCACATGGGATGACCAAACCTGTGGAGTTGAGTAAAAGAAAAGTTAAATTATAGCTCATTATGTTGCATAAGTACTTAAATGTATCTAACTGTAAATTGTTTTAAAGAAGGTAAAGAAGGCTGCTTTTTGCCTTCTGTTTTTTTCTTATTGATTTGACAGTACAACCTGTAGAGGCCATCAGGAGGAGGAAGTGTTAGAAGAGGACTTCTGCCCACCCAGAAATACATGTTTCAGAAAACGCAAGGGTCTAACAAGAAAGAGGTATGTAGTGCCTGTCTTTGGTAGTGCCTATATTTGTCTGCGAGAAAGTGAAGACTGATTGAAGCCGTTAAGACTTGGCCTTCTGAGACAGAGAAGAAACCAGAGTAGAGAAGAAGAAACTTCATCAGAAAAAGATGCAGAAAATGGCCAGGCGCTGTGGTGCATACCTCCCAGAGGCTCTGGAGTCTGAGATAGAAGGATCGAGAGTTTAAAAACCAGCCTTGGCAACAGCAGGGCACCAAGCAACTCAGTGATACCCTGTTTACAAATAAAATACAAAATAGGGCTGGCTCAGTATAATAAAATTTATATTCATCAAATGGTACCATTAAAAATACAAAATGAAATGACAGATTGGGAGAAACAAATCACCTCACACATAGCAAACCCCTCCACCCTTTTTTTTGGGTACTGGGAATTGAACTCAAGGCACTTGACCCTTGGGCCACATCCTCAGCCCTATTTTGTGTTTTATTTAGCGGTTGACCCTGAGCCTGATTCCCTGATTTCTCATTAAAAAAAAAAAAAAAAAAAAAAAAAGATGCAAAAAGTGCCAGAGGTTTCTAGCAGGCGTAAATGTGAAGTGTTTTGTATAGCCAGACATTAGACAACTCTGAGTGTCTCTATAGGAGTCATTTAGTAACTAACTTGAGGGGATATTTGGTCTTTTCCTGAATTCCTAGGAATCAAAATCTTCATTCCTTGTCCTGGTTTGTTTGTTTTTTGGGGGTACAATCTAGAAATGTTTCTTGTCTAGATTTCTGGACATGTGACCTGTTTTTATCTATTTCTGTACAAATGCTACCTCTGCTAAAGTTCTATGGCTCTCTGACCTTTTAGGGGTAGGCAGGTTGTTGTTTCCTCAGCTGTCAGATGTGTGAGTAAGGTACCGTCTTTAAGGATACTTTCTGGGAATGTCCTGTTCAGCCTTGTGGACTACATGCACTGCCTTCCCTATGATAGTTGTGGAAAGGTCTGGTTAATAATGGTGAATCTTTTCAAGGGGGAAAAAGTATTAAAGAAGTACTCTGTAGAAGAGGGGTCCCATACCTGGTGTTTCAGGATGGCTACTGGTCCCATCTTCTACCCAGGGCCTTTCATCATGATGAACAACACAGTGTGGATTATTGAGGGCCTGGTAAGCTTACTGACTTTTTCAAATTTGACATGTGTAAGGTTTTTTTTGGTCTTTTATCCTATTTTTTTCCCATCTACTCTCATTTTTCTTTCTTCCTGTTGCTCATTTCTTTTTTTTAAAATGCAAAACCGTATTTTTATTAAAAATCAGGAAAATATTGTAATAAAGTTTGTATTCATCAAATGGTACCATTAAAGATATAAAATGAAGTGACAGATTGGGGGAAATGAATTACCTCATATATATCAAAACATTTTTTTTTTTTTTTTGGTACTTGAGATTGAACTCAGGGCATTCAACCTTGAGCCACATTCCCAGCACTATTTTGTGTTTTATTTAGAGGCATGTTGCTTAGCGCCTTATCATTGCTGAGGCTGGCTTTGAACTCACCATCATCCTGCCTCAGCCTCCGGAGCCACTGTATGACAAATCCATGCCTGGCTCAAAACACTTTTTATAGAAAGGCACATATAGGGAGCCCCAATAAGAAAGAAGGCAAGAAAGTGGAAATAATACTGAACAAAACATACGTATTTCATCAATAAGTATAAAAATCACAATCTTTGGAAATAAGAGAAATTCAAAAAAATCACATTTCAGAGACAAAAAAATGTCAATGAAGATATGGAACAAATGTATTTTCAAGATCTAAAGATGAAGTGTGAATCATTAACTATGTATGAAAACTGGCTATTAAAAATATATTATATTGGCCAGGGTTTTGGCTCAGAAGTAGAGTGCTTGCCCACCATGGTGAGGTACTGGTGGGCAAGTATCCCTGGCACCACATAAAAAGCAAAACAAAACTGAAATAAAGGTATTATATCCATCTACAACTTTAAAAATAAAATAAAAATGAAAGGTACACATTAAAAAGAAAAAAAAACATTTTAAAATAAATACACACACACACAACACACACACACACACACACACACACACACATAAGTATATAGATAGATAAGTCCCCACTACAAGCACTGACTATACACATGAACCATGAGGATATAACTTTCTCAAAATCTAGTGTATTAGATGTTAGCATACTTTAGTTTTTCTTTCTTTCTTTTTTTTTTTTTTTTTTTTGGTACCAGGGATTGAACTCAGCGGCCCTCGACCACTGAGTCCCACCCCAGCCCTATTTTGTATTTTACTTAAAGAGAGAGGCTCACTGAGTTGCTTAGCATCTTCCTGTTGCTGAGGCTGCCTTGAACTTGAGATCCTCCCACCTCAGCCTCCAGAGCTGCTGGGATTACAGGCAGGCATCACCATGCCTGGACCACAGTTGACTTTTGTTGATCTCCTGGGGATTGAATTCAGGGTCACTAAACCATTGAACCACATCCCTCACTCCTTCCTTGTATTTTTATTTAGAGACAGGGTCTCACTAAGTTGGTTAGGGCCTCACTAAATTGCTGAGGCTGGCTTTGAACTTGCCTTCCTCCTGCCTCAGCCTCCTGAGCAACTGGAATCTCAGGCTTGCAGCACCATATTTGGCTAGCATACTTTAAAAAATGTTCTTTTAGGTATATATGATAGTAGAGTGTATTTTGACATATTATACATACATGGAGTATAACTTATTAGGATCCCATTTTTATGATTGTACATGTTATGGAGTTTCACTGGTTGTGTATTCATATATGAACATAGAAAAGCTTTTTAGTTTGACACTATCCCAATCATTTTATGTCTTTTCTATTCCTATCCCCTCTTCCCTTCCCTTATTTGTCTAACACAATGAACTTCTATTTTTTCCTCCTTCCCCCTTATTTTGTGTCAATATCTACATATCAAAGAAGACATTCGGTCCTTGGTTTTTAGAGATTGACTTAGCATGGTAGTCTCCAGTTCCATCCATTTATTGGCAAGTGACAGAACTTTATTCTTCTTTATGGCTGAATAATGTTCCATTATGTATCTATACCACATTTTCTTAGTCCATTCATCTGGTTCCATAGTTTAACTAGATTTTCCCAAAATCTAAAATATTTGGAAATCCTAAATGAGCTGCTATAAACATTGATGTGGTTGTGTCACTGTAGTATGCCGATTTTAAATCCTTTGGGTATAAACTGGGCAGTGGGATGACTGAGTCAAGTGGTAATTCCATTAAAAGTTTCCATAGGAATCTCTGTAGGCTTTGCACCAATTTTCATTCCCACCACAATGTACCTTTCCCCCCACATCCTTGCCAGCATTTATTTTCACTTGTATTCTTGGTAATTGCCATTTGGACTCAAGTAAGTTGGTATCTCAGTGTTTTAATTTGCATTTCTATAATTGCAAGAGATGTTGAACATTTTTTTTTCATGTATTTCTTGGCCATTTGTATTTCTTCTGTGAAGTGCCTCTTCAGTTCTTTTGACCATTTGCTAACTGGGTTGTTTGTTTCTGTGGTCTTAGTTTTTTGAGTTCTTTGTAGATCCTGGAGATCAATGCTGTGTCTGAGGAGCAGATGGCTAAGATTTTCTCCTGTTCTGAAGGCTCTCTTTTTACTGTTCTTTTGCTGTGAAGAAGCTTTTTAGTTTGACACTATCCCAATTATTAATTTTGGTTTTACTTCTTTCACTTTACCATTCTTATTGGTGGGGGGTCAGTTCCTAAGTCAACATTATACAGAGTGAGCCTACATTTTTTTTCTGGTAAGCACAGGATCTTTGGTCTAACAAGTAGGTCCTTAATCCATTTTGAGTTTTGCACAAGGTGCAAGATGGGGGTTTAATTTCATTCTACTGCATAAGGAGTTCCAGTTTTCCCAGCTCCATTTATTGAAGAGGCTGTCTTTTTTAAAAATATGTTTATGGCTCCTTTGTCCAGCATGAGATAACTGATATTTGTTAGTATGATTCTTTATCTTCTATTCTGTTCTGTTGGCCTTCATGCCTGTTTGGGGGCCAGTACCATGTTGGTTTGCTACTATAGCTCTGTAGTTCTGATATTCTGATGCCTCCTGCTTCAGTTTTCCTGATGAGGATTGCTTTAGCTGTTCTGGGCCTCCATCCAAATGAATTTCATGACTGCTGTTTATTTTTCTATGAAGAAATAGAAATTGGAATTTCAATAGGAATCACATGAAATCTGTATAGTGCTTTTGGTAGTATGGACATTTTGACAATATCAATTCTGCATATCCAAGAGCCTAAGAGGTCTTTCTATCTTCTAAGGTCTTCTTCAATATTTTCCTTTAGTGTTCTCTGGTTTTCATGGTTTTGTTAGATTGATTTGCAAGGGTTTGTTTGTTTGTTTTTGTTGGTTTGTTTTTGAGGCTATTGTAAATGGGATAGTTTCCCTAATTTCTCTTTCAGCTAATACATCATTGATATATAGTATCACAGTACTCATTTTTAATCACAAAATTAGAGACACCAAAACACGTTAGCCTCTTCTAGTAAAGGTAAAAGGTTGCCAGATGGTCTTCTGGGTTCTTGATGATGAGTAATGAGTGATGTTGCCACTCTTGGAACTGCATCTGTCAGCCGTACTCTTGTGCATGTGAACCTCGGCTATAGTTTAGCTATGTAAAACTTTGTATGACACCTAGAGGTGTCCAAATAACCTTAAACTAGCATGTTAGAAAGATTTTCATATAGATTTCTCTCTTCTTCATGTACCCCAAGTTTTTCTGACCAGTGTATACCCAGCATTTGCCCTCATGTCAGAGATGCTAAGGAAAAAACATATTTTATCCAGTTTTCCACATCTAAGATTGACTTTAGTCTGAGCCCGACATTTCTACCACTGAAATACTTCCCCAGCCCTATTTATTTAAGAAAATCTCAATCTCTCAATACCTCCCCCCCCTCCCTCCCTCCCTCCCTCCCTCCTGGAATTGCTTTACCACTGAACAACAAACTCAGCTGCATCCCCGAAATAATTTTTTAGTTTGAGTCAGGGTCACCCTCAGTTTCCCAGCTGTCCTTAAACTCCCCATACTTCTGTTTCAGGTCTCTGGGTCATTGCAATTACAGAGCTGCACTACAACATCCAATAAATCATTTTTTTTAGACTTCTTTATCCTATAAGTCCTTCACTGTTTATATTTTAAAAGAACCCAGGCTAGTTGTCTTATTTAGTGCTCCCAGATTGGGATTATCTGTTCAATTGTCATTTTTTTTTTTTTTTAACCATCAGTATTGTTCCTGCATTGCCTATGTACCTGGTATTCACTGTTGAACTGGAAAACGTAGGGCACCCATATCCTGGTTCTCAAAGCTTAAGTCTCCCCACTAAGCAAAACATTGAAAGGAAGAAATATTAAAGCTCATGGGATTGTGGCTGTGACATCTAAACCTATGGTTGACTTTAGTCTGAGCCCGACGTTTCAGTGCATAGAATAGCTGAGAAAATCATCTTTTCAAGAAGAAAATTCCATAGAGAAAAGGAAGCAAGGATGAGGCAAAACTTAAGAGACTAAAATGTTTCTCTTTTTCTCACACTTGAAGCTCTTGATATTTTTAATTACTTAATTTATCCTCATACGTTTCATAAAAGAATCTCAAAAGTGCAAGTCTATATTCCAGTACTAAAAAAAACAACTGGCTGAAATGAGGGATATCTTTGCAATTCTTTTTTTTTTTAACCACTAAAATAAAACAAAGTGCTAAAGGACTCGTACCAAAATTTTACCCTCTGAACTAAATTTTTAAAATGCGTAGCTTCACGTCCTTTAGCAAAAACATGTTGCTGTGCCTATTTGTGCGTCAGTATGTATTTTTTTCCTCCTTCCGACAACCTTGGAATACTGATGTTGTATTTTTACTTCCATGAGATATAAGTTAAGTTATTGAGTTCTTCAATTTAATGTGAACATTGGTGGTTATACTGTTTTCTTTTTCTTTTATGGCAGCGATTGTCTTCCAGTCTATTTTATCTGCCCAAACTCAATATGGCCACTCCTGCTCTGTTCTATTTTATCTGCTTGATTACTCAATTTCTTCTTATTTCTTTGAGGAAGAATGGCAGAGCAAGGCTTAGAACACATTTTTTTTACAGCTTACAGACAAAATATAACATCAGAACCATCTCATTCACAGAAGGCAAAAATAACTCACACCCATGTCTATGTTCATGTTTCAAGTCTAGCATGTTAGAAAATATTTTTGTATGGATTGCTCTCTCCTTCGTGTACCCCAAGTTTTTTTGACCAGTGTATACCCAGCACAAAAAAAAAAGAGTAAGAGAAAAAAAGAAAGAGGAAGCAGGGAAGAGAGAAGAAGGAAGGAAATAAAGTAATCAACATGCATAACTGTTCTGTCTATGCAGAAAAATCTGCATTCCCAGTTTAACCTTATTCTTCTTATTCTTGTAACTTTGGTTTTGTTTTTTTCTTGTTTTACTTATTGTGAGATGAGCAGTGAACAGAACAAGCTGGAATGCTGGCCACCCACAACATAATCTCTGTTATAGAGAATAGATTAATATTAAAAATCAACTAAAATAAACAAGGCTGTGTCCATGAAGAAGCAAAATATATTATCAAGTTAGACAGCAAAGAGTCCCTTTAGATAATGCTGTGCTTGAGGAACTGAATGGTGATGTTTGGGGTGTGGAACAGCAGAATCAAAAGTTGGTCAATGTTGTGCATCAAAGTTGTGTGTATGTTAGTTTACTTTGGGTTTTCATAACAAAGACCATGAAATGGATGTCTCAAAAGATAAAAATATGTTATATTTAGTTCTTTAGATGAAAAGTCCAAAATTGAGGTGTTGGCAGTGCCTCTTTCCAAATGTGTAGAGAAGGATATGTTGTAAGAGGCTTTCTTCTAGCATTGGTATTTCCTTGACTTGTGGCAATATAACTCCAGTCTTCACAAAGTGTTCTGTTTGTATGTCAGGAACATTTTCCTTTCTCCCAATCCCTCTCTCCTATCCTTCCTTCCTTTACTTATTCAATTACTTATCTAGAGCCTCATGCTTTCTAGGCAAGTACTCAACCAGTGAGCTGCATCTTCCACCCTTTTTATATTTTTTTTTAATTTTGAGATGGGGTCTTCTAAATGATGGGCCAACATTTTCCTTGGTTTTCAGTGGTCCTGCCTCAGCCTTCTGCATGGCTGGGATTAGAGGTATCTACCACCATGCACCCTCCTTTATTTTCAATCACTTTTTATTGTTTACTTTTTTACATTTTTTAATTCTTAAATGAAATATTTGCTTCCGTCTATTTTATTATCTTTATTTAATAAAGTATATAATAACACTTTAGCACTACTGTCTTGATCCACATTTTGTTGGAAGCCTGGAAATGTATTTGTATCTTTGTGCAAATGTCAGCATAGTGAAAAGGGCAAATAATAGCATTTTAATATTAAGGAAGTGATTTGCACTTCATGTATACCTGAAAATGGTTTTGAGGCAATGCTTTGTTCCAACAGGCATTTGTAATACCTACATTTCAATCTTCAATAGCTTCTGATGTCAAAGAAAAAATCAACCAGGTATCACATATCTACTGTAAGTGTACAACACTCAAAGAATTAAGGTGTCTATGTAATGTAACTACATAAGTGTGTGTGTTTTGAATACTGTTATATAGATCTCATAATATATATGAAAATATGAAGAGAGAGTCTAAAGGAATGGAAAGTTAGTAAACAGAAAAAGGAAAGTAATAAATAGACTACACAGCAATAAGAAGAAAGCACTGCTATTCACTGAGTAACATGAAAGTACCGCTAAAGTGTTTTAGATGAAGGGAAACTAAATCCAAAGGAGACTCTCATTCATGTGATATTAGGAACATAAAAACTTAACTTGAAGCTCAGAGGACAGAATAGTATTAAATTGGGTTTAGGATGAGTAACTGAGAATGGCCCCTTAGAATAACTATGAACATATTTTCAATCTTGATTTTTGAAGCGTGGTTTAAGTTCATGCATTAAAAAACTTCCAGTATGTACATGTAAGTTGCGTGCATTTCCAAGAATAAATTTTGCTGTCATTTAAAACAAAACTAGTCTTTAGTGAAGTCAGAAATAGAGTGGCCTCTTTGGGGATCAAGTGCATGGACGGTGACTTATGATTAATAATGAGCATACAGGAAGTTTCTGATTTTGTTATTTTTTCCTGTGTCCTTGGAGTCATGGTGACAAATTTGCCTTAACTGGAGCTATGTTTTAGAAGAAATAAAATTGGACAACTCTCACAGAATTGTTGAAAGACTTGAAATGTAGCTTTCTGACATACCTGGAATAATGCTGGGTTAAGGAGTAGGAGAAACTAGGTACAAAAACAGCTTATGCAGATAGCTTAGGAGCTGGGCCCAGGCAGTGGGTGTTTGGGCTCAAACATAGGCATTCTGTAGCTAATGCAGTGGCAGCTTGTCTAAGCAGATGCATCCTTCTAGCATCTGACTGAACGAAGTATCAGTATATCCAGCCACTAGGTGGCCACCTCCTTGAGCCAGCTCCAGCTGCTTCCCAAGCAGGCATGCCAGGAAAATCTGAACTTTGCCCTTCTGCTCATTAAGGCCCATTACCATACATACTCACACATATCCTACAATTAGATGCTAAAGAAGCTGAGCAGAGTTCATTACTACCTTCCAATTCCAGAGAATTTCATCTGGATTCAATCCCTGCTTGTGGACATAAACTCCCTTAAACAATAGAAATCACTGCTCACCTCTGTGGGACAGCTCAGCTCTCAAATATACTCACACTCCCTTTGTGTTTGCTTTTGCATTAAACCTCTTCTGCTATTGAAGCCTCATTTGTTCTGAAATTCCTGCAGTGATTGTCAGGAGCCTGGAGGGTTTGTGCAGAAATCTGTGCTCCAAGAGATCTCCTTGGATCCATGACTGGCACCAGTGCCAAAACAGTAATATAAAACTAATCAGGGTTAGGGGTGTAGCTCAGTAGTACAGCATTTCCTGACATGTGTGAGGCCCTAGATTCGATCCTCAGCATCACATTTAAATAAATAAAATAAAAGATCCATTAACAACTAAAAAATATATATTAAAAAAAAAGGAGGTTTTTTTTTAATCAAATAAAAAATCTGTCAGTACTCTTAACTCTCACTGATGACATTCTCAAGATCTTAAAATTGAGGAACATTTTAGTCATTTCTGATGGTGCCAAAAGTGCCTTTTCCTTATCACCGCACCTGCGAAGCACCAAGTATAAGTACAAATTACAGAGACCAAAGGAACAAATTATTCAAAAATTTGTTATTCAAAACTGATGTGACTCACTTTCAGGACAGAAAATGGTGATGGGCTAAAAAAGCAAGGGTCTGGAATTATAGGATTCATATACAAAAGGACAGGGAAGAGCTTCTGGGGCTCATTGTATTGGGGTCAGCTGACCTATTAGAGTGAGTGGTCAAGAGCTAGTCAGGTATGGGTTCCTTTTGTGTTCTCCCTATTTTCCCTTCTGGTTTCTCTCTGGCTGAGGCGTGGGCTTTTAAATGACAAAAGCTTCAATTCTATCCCAGAGAAAACTGGTGGAAGAACAGCTAAAGATGGGAAAAGTCCCCGGTCCTATTTGCTATATCCTTAACCATGAATGCTTTATACAGTGCATTTCTGATGTTACACTCATATTTGGAAGTCTCAGCTAATGGGTCTAACTGCCAGGAGTAACATAACATGTTTTGGTCCATATTTTAATGGAGAATTAACATCCAGGCTCTCATTGCTATTTAGCTAGTATAGGAGGGACACATGACATTGTAATTTGTCCGAAAATTCCAATGATCAGTACATGTATGTGACATTTATCCTTGATACTTCTCCTTAAGAATCTCCATTCATAAAGGGAGACTGACCATTTTAAAATTTTATACTTTTATGATCAATTATATTCTGGAATAATAGTTTGGCAAAGAAATAGAACAATGTTAAATAAATAATTTACATGAATTTTTTTTTAACAACTGTTATACTTTTCTTTTCTTTTTTGAATATTGGATATTGAAGCCAGGATGCTTAATGAGTGAACTATATCCCCTTTCCTTTTCATTTTTTGGTTTTGAGACAGAGTCTTGCTAAGTTTCTTAGGGCCTCCCTAAAGCTGATGAAGCTGGCCTCAAATTTATACTCCTGCCTCAGACTCCCAAATTGCTGGGATAACAGGTGTAGATTACTATGCCTGGCCTACTGTAGTATTCTTTAGTCTTATTCAGGAGTTCTAAGGAATGAAGTGCTATTAAAACTACTTTTAGTTATCGGAAAATCTTACCATTAAGCAGTTCTTGTGACAATACCAGGCTTTGTATTTTCTTGTACTTTGATAATATGTAGAAAGTAATTTTCTAGCTTATTCAATGTGCAATTATCTAATCATGTGGCAACTACTTTCTCAACATTAATATTTCTGCTGAATAAACTTCATAACTTCATGTCTTTAGTTCTGCTTATCTTTAGAATCCAGTACTAATCTCTTGATCTATTCTTTTTAACATATAAGCATATTTACATATATTTCAATGTCAAAGAAAAAACAAACTTCACTAAAAATTAGAAAGCTGGTTACTTATAAATTGTTCTTGCAATGAGTTACTAGTATTTGAAAGTTAAGAGAACAGCCACAAAAAAGTATATACATTCTTCGTTAATAATAGAAAAATAAGTGACATAATACTGAGGTTCACTTGGAATGTCTTTATTATAACAAGTGCCATTATTTATGAGATAGGTGTTTTTAATACTGACCCATTTATTCACCTCAGCACACAAAAGAAAACATGATATAGGTAATATTATTTTATGAAATGCTAACATGGTTGTTAATTTAAAGGTAAATTATCAAATCACATTATTACATCAGGCCTTGTGTTGAAAATCATGTTGCATTTTTCTTAGTTGCATGAGGTGTATGCATATTGAGGGTTTTTTTTCTTAGTTTTGCCTGTGAATGTTCACTTTTCTGCTTGTATTTAAACACTATCATGGATTGATTGCATTTGCATTTTGGTCAAGATTCACTTAGTTGTAATCAAGTAAGTATGTTTTGAAGTTTTCTGTTTCTACTCACGGTGTCTATCTTTCTGTTTTGTTATTCAGTTGCTGCTGTTGTCTATATCTTGCTGAAATTTTGTTATAAATGGCATCAAGCAAGCATATCAAGCCTAATTAGAAGCAATTATCTTTGTAATATGTTGAGGATGTCAGTCAGCAAACATGGCAGGTATCTGTTTTAGAGTATGTCTTGTACATACTTTGACAGATTTAAAATCATTGTTAAATGACTATAGATAGCATTTTTTTAATTTTAGTGGTCACATTATTTATAGAAGTTCAAATTATTTATCTGTTGATCCTGTATCCTGTGAACTTGTAAGAACTCACTTTTTTATTTTGTGAGCTTCTTGAGATTCTTTAGAATTTTATGTGTAGGCAATCTTATCATTTTTAATATAGAAACCATTTTATTTTCCTTTTCTGATCTCTATGCATTTCATATGTGCTTCTTAGCATAGTGCCCTGACTAGAATTTAGAATTATGGTCATTGTTAGAGAACAGTGGTAACGTTGAAATTGTTGCCTTGTATAAAATATTCAGTATCTTATATTTTAGCTTGTAAGTTTTTTTCTTTTTATAGCTATTAAGTTAAGGAAGATCACTTCTTTTTTGTATTTTATTAAAGAGTTTGTAATCATTTTATAAATGAATGTTGCATGTTGTCAAACTTTTTCTGCACTGGTTGATTTTTTTTTCTCCAACCTATTAACATGGCATGTTATTTTGATTTTTAAACACTGAACCATGTGCATGGCTGAAATCTTATTGACCATGGAAAATATGTGTGTCTTAATTCTATTTATAATATTTTCTTTAGAGTTTTTGCATCTTCAGTAATGATGGATTTTGGACTGTAGTTATTTTTGTACTCTTTGTGAA
This sequence comes from Callospermophilus lateralis, assembly GCF_048772815.1. NCBI lineage: Eukaryota > Metazoa > Chordata > Mammalia > Rodentia > Sciuridae > Callospermophilus > Callospermophilus lateralis. Next base: position 5,210,314 of record NC_135326.1, read on the forward strand.
GTTCCGCTGCACCTGTTTAGGATCACATCAGTCATTATTACCTAAACTTTTCATTACCGTCTAAAATTTCAACATATTACAAAGACAAAATTTCTTAAGTATTTCCACTGAAAATTTTTATGCTTTATGCTTTTTCATTTCATGCTTCCTCTTAACTACTCATTTTAACCCTTCCACGAAGGCAGTTTTAAAATCTTTGCCAGATGAATTTTATATCTGGCATTTCTGTGACGGCACTAATGATAATGATTTTTTTTTTTCATTCAGGTTGAAGGTTTTTATTTCTTGGAAAGATGAGTGACTTTCATCTGAAATTTAGATATTTGGGATATTATTACAAGACTCTGGGCCTTATTGTAACCTTCTTTTGCTAGTTTTGCCTATTATCGATCTGCAAAGGGAAAAGACTATGCTGCCAGGTGGACAGCAAAATTCCAGGTTTGCTTCTTGTCTTCATAGACATCTGAAAGAGGAATCCTCATCCATTGATGAAAGAATAGGCAAGCTCCAACTCTTTATTAGGCCACACCTGCATAGGATTGGGTACTTTATTACTGCCTGGTGCAACAGAATTTGCCACTTGGCTTTTGTTGGCGTGGGTAAGATGCATCCATATTTCTTTGTCTTTGAGGTTTTCGGCTCAAGTAAAGTATTTTATAAAAGTGTGGTTTCAGTAAACTACCCATTTCCTGTTTCTAAATATAGAGAAAATAGACTTTAGGGAGCATTTTTCTATGTTTGTTTACATTTTTTGTTTGTAGCTTCTTCAGAACTAAGTCTGAAGTACAAAAATCCACTTCATCTTTCAGCAGGATTTAATTTCTTTCCTTCATTGGTTTATCTCATCACTCCATGTTTCAGACTCTTCTGTTTTATATTAACCTAAAGATTTTAGTTGTACATATGAGGGAAGCAGGAAAAACTACATTTATACCAGAAATTTGCAGTATTCCGTTTTGGCCAGAATACCGGAATTATGTTTTGCTTTTAAAGAATGCCTAAGAAGGTTCAGTGTCCTTCTTCAGATTCTCAGAGACGGCAAGGAAATTTTGGAGGGCTCCACTGCTTTTGACCAATTATGTTAAAACTGTCATGTGATACATCTTGGAGTATATATAAAGAAATTGGGGAGATGGGGACAGATGTTCAAGGCATCCTGTCTTCTCTACTTTTTGTATTTTTTGATTCTCTATTTCCTTCTTTCCTCCCATTCTCCCTTTATTTTGTAGTTAACTCTATAATATTTTTCCCATATCCTAAGTTAATTTATGCTCTCATGATTCTTTTTTTTCCTTTCTTGTCCTCAGGTTTATTAATTACCCAGCTTAATCTAACTTCTTTCTTTTATTTCTTTTTCTTTTTAAAATTTGGTTCTGGGCATTAAACCCAGGTTTTTATTTGTGCTAAATACAAAAGTTATCCACCAGTCTCCTTCTCATTTATTTTTAAGACAGACTTTTTTGTGAAACATTTATTTGTGTAAAATATTTAGTGACATTTACACAATTGCACTTTGTAAGTAGGGAGTGCTAATAATGATAATACATTGCATATGGGTTTAGGGAGACCATTGAAATTGTATCAGAATAAGAAATCAGGATTCCCTCTGTAGGTCATTGATTTCAAGCTTCCTCTGCTTAATTTCAATATGAAAATATTTTGAAATCACTGGTAGTGGGTTCCAGCCTGAAATCTCTGTTGTCTGTATATCCTAGCCATCTGGAAGGCTGAATCAGGGCCTATCCTGTGACACTGGGATGTGTGTAAGTGCATATTATATAGTATAGATTATCTGCTGTAAATGCTGCTTTTTTTGCTGTCATTCATTTTAGCACAACAGTTGGGAAGCTCTGCTATATGTAAGGGAAGAAGGGGTAAGCAAACTGCAGGATCTCTTAGGGAAGACAAACCAGAAGATAGAAAATACATTTTAGAAGAGGCAGGAAAATAATCAGTATATTTTGGTTTGGGAAGAGGAAAGACTGATAATATTGCCAAAAGTTTTACTCCATATATTATTTGCATAATATTCAAATGACTAGAAATTAAAATTAGACCATAGTAGTTATTGCTTGAAGTAATAATCAGTGACACTAATTTCACTAATTTAAAAACCACTACATCTTTGGTGAACATACATTAAACTTTGCTGTGAAGAGTGAACACCAAAATATGGTAGCTTGAATACTGTGAGATGATTGTTTTGGGGAAAACTATATATGTATACATGTGTGTGTGTATATCTATGTGTATGTGTATATATATATATGAAAGATATTATACTAAGCACTGTATTAGGTGTATATATATGTATATGTATAGGTGTGTGTGTGTGTGTGTGTGTGTGTGTGTGTGTATGTGTATATATATATGAAAGATATTATACTAAGCACTGTATTAGGTGTCTTTTATTTGTCACTGTACTAGGTCAGTGCAGGGTGTCCAAGAAAGAAACAAGTAGGGTAGTAAAAATATTACCTCCTAAAAAGAGTGGCATCTGTACTGAAGCAGGTAAGGTAGTAGACTGAAAAAATAGCTAATAGTTATTAGGACAGAAATGAAGAAGCTGAAAGGAGTTTGCCTCCATGAAGCTCCAGATGAACAGAGATGGAACAAAGACAAACTGGAAAGGTAAGCAGATGATGTCATGAAGGGACATTTCAGCTATGTGAGGATCTGGGCTCAAAATCTAAAAGGTAAAGCAAGCATATGGCATTAATGGAGCAAAAAAATCAACCTGATAAAATGTATGCATTAGAAAATATGAATGGATTCTTGAGAAATTTTAAAGTCACAAGTTAGCTATAATGTTTTTTTTTAATCAAAACTTATACTTGCTTTATTTGTTATAAAAATTCCACAACGTGCTAATAATGGTACAGTCCATGGATAATGATATGAAATCTTAAGTACTCTAATTATCACAGAAATAGTAGTAATCATGGTTATTGATCTGACTGGGTATGAAATGTATACAATGAATACTGTTACTTTTGCTGAAATTCAAGCATGCTGATTTTAGAATCTATGTAGAAATGTAACTAAGAAAATATTGAAGTAAACAGTGTATATTTTTCTTTTCTATCTTTTATTTCCATGTATTTCTAACTTAAGCCCTTTGACTCATCTATTTCAGAAGTCACTTATTAACATTTTTCTGTCTCCAATTTCTTTTTCTTTGCTTCCATTATTTTAAAAGGTTAAATATATTTACTTGCAGGGGTCATATAATACTTCCTGTCAAATGACCAGAGACTATATATTAAAATATTAATAGTATAACAACAATGCAATATAAATAAATCCATTTACTCTTAAGTATCTCTTAATAAGGAAAAAAGAAACCATAAAGGTGAATATGTAATTTTATTGTTCAAATAAGAGGATTGCAGGTATATTTTAAGAATTAGTCAGCCTAAATTTCAACATCTGTTGACCTGCAATATTTAGTACTCCTTTGGTAGATCAGTTGTAATTAGAATGATGTTGATATAAAGAAGGTTGATGAGTTGACCTTGAAAGCGAGGCAGCAGATGTATCAGCTATCATAGGCATTGGGAACCATGGGTTGCCTGCAGGTAGCAGGTTAGAAACAGGAGCCTCATTGGCTGAAATATCAGGATATCTAGTTGGAAAAGTAGAAGGCTCCATCATCAGTCCAAAATAATTGTTCTGTAAGGGAGATATGATGTGGTATTGAGAAGTAGATGTTGTAATGAAATTCACAACGTGGCCATTTGCTTGAGTGTAGCTGCTATGTGAGCGCATATGAAAAGTGGTCAACTGATTTAAAATAGCATGTTCATCTGTTACAATTTGCTCTGATGGTCTAACTGAAGTTGATGAAGGAGGAGAAAAATCACTTCTGATTAAGTCAGTTGTATTAGCAATTCTTTGGCTGGTAGAAGGCTCCTTTTTTAGAGGCACATTTAGATTTGTAGAGGTTGAAAATAAACTTTCTCCACTAGTTTCAGCAATTAAACCAGAATTATGATTGTCCACATTACCCCCTGCTCTAAGATGCTTCTTGTTGAGATCTGGAACTAATGAAGTAGATACTGGAGAAGCATTTTTAATCCCGACTCTTCTTTTCATTCTTACTAAAAGTTGGGGACAGCCTCGTTTAAAATTTGGATTATGATAGAACTGTAACTAAAACCAAAGGAGAAAGTTATTTAGAGACATTTTAAACCAAGTGATAATAGACAATAACATCTATAAAATCACAGATTTCATTTTTAGAACATAAAATTAATGTCATCATATGTCAGGATGATTGTCTTAAAATGCACTTATTGGGAACCAGACAGTAGTGAATACCATACTCTAATAAGTGGCTTTAGCACCTGTATTTACAGTTCACTTGTAAGATTCGAAGTTACTAGCAAATATCTTAAAATCTTAGGATTAGTGCCCTCAATAATTTGAAAATGTTAAATAATTTCAACCTTAATATTTCATACAAATTTCAAATCAGATTTTACTTCGTGTAATAAACTATATAAAAATAAAATAACATACAGTCCGTAAGTGTTAAATGAAAAAAAAATTGAATACCTTGCTTAAAACAGAGACTTCTTTTTCTTCTGCCAAAAAGTCAGCTAGAGAAGCAGATCTTTGAAAATTCTGTCTCATCTTACTAAATCCATAAAGATTAAGCTGTCGAACTAAACTTTTCATACTATCAGTTTCAAATATTCTGAAAGGGGCCTTTCTTTCCAAAACTTCTTTTTTGAAAAGCTCTTCATTAATTACTATAGAAGTTCCATCCTCATCCCACCAAATAGACTTAAATTTGTCACTTTCAACTATTTTCCAAAGTTTTCTGGGAAAGGTCAGAGAAAGAAAATCATTATCTTCATCTGGTTCAGAGACACAAAATGTATAACGTGGTCTTTTAATCAAGGATCCCTGAGACAAAACCTGAAAAGCATTTTCCTCAATCAGAGTCCTTAAGTCTGAGTCCTCAGTGAATGTGTGATCACACAGTGAAGATCTGTTGGAAGTTTCGGAACCAGTTGATTTATCTTTAGGAGAAACATCTTGAATTTCTGAAGAAACTTGTGCCATCTCAAATAATTTTTTCCTCGGCTACTTTTCTCATCTGCATGGTTTTGAACACTGCAGCTTCAAATGCTGCTTCAGTAGGCCTACACAGATAAACTAAACCTAGGCCATCATAATAGTTCTCAATCTGATAGTTATGACATCACAAGATGACTTTCGTCTCCTAGCAATTTATACGCAACAGTCAATCTACAGTGTTTCCCACTCTTGAAGTTTATTCGGTTAAAAAAAATTTAGACTGATTACTTACATTTTAATTTTAGACTGCTCACATTACTTACAAGGTGTGATCTTTAAAATCTCATTTTCACAGAATCTTTCAAACAAGTAAGCAAATTAATCTCTTCAATCACTGAAATAAAAGTTTTTTGCTTCCTTACTCTTACTAGTTTGGTGCAAAGAGGGTAGGGCTTAATAATGGGATAATACTAGGAAAAAGAGGGAAATAAAACAAGGGTTAGAAAACTGGCAGTTTGGAATTCAAATTGGTGAAAAGCCTTTACGTAAAAAAGGCACGTCATAGAGATAGAAAATAGGTTACTGACTAGAGTAAAGAAAAAAATATATCAATTATGGATTTTATAAAGGATAATAAAAATGTTTAAAAATTTGTTTAAGAGTCTGGCATGGTGGCCTCTGCCATAATCCCAGCAACTTGGAAGTCTAAGACAGACTGGTTTTAGGTATGAGCTCAGCTTCATCAATAAACTTAATGAGGCCTTAAGCAACTTAGCAAGACCCTCTGTCAAAACAAAAAATAAAGAAGGGCTAGGATGTTGCTTGTTGCAGAAATTCACGTGCAGGTCAGCATGAGAAAAGAAAGAAGAAGCAGAGCAAGCAAAGCAGCAGCAGAAAAAAAGTCCTTTATTGTGTACAAGCAATCTTTTTATAGTATTGTGAACAAAGAAGGCAGCCTTCCAACATCAATAAATCAGGTCTTTCAGCTAATTAAACACAGCATACAGAAGTTTTACTTTCTAATCAGAAGTGACCCGCTTCTTATGGCTAATCTATTCTTGGCCCCGAGTATGTTAAGCTCTGCTCTTTGTTAAGAACAGACAATAAAATTTTTCTTAGCACCCTCCTAGCCCACTTGGCAGAACATCCCGTTTGCAGGCAAGACCTCCCAAGGACAGCAGACACCTCGTTTTCAAGCATGTCCGCTGTTACCTATCTATACCTTGACAGAATATCCCCTTTGCAGGCAGACTCCATCAAGGACAGTAACAGTAACACAGTTACATCTGATTCTCTACAGTTGCTTAGTGACAAAGTTCCTCAATTCAATTCCCAGTACCAAAAAAAAAAAAAAAAAAAAAAAAAAAAAAGAAAGGAAGGAAGGAATTTAAGTATTATAAAGAATTGATGAATACATATTATGCCAGTAAACTATATACTTTAAAATGTTTAAATTTTATATTTTACCTAAAATTTTATATTAAATTTTACCTAAAAAATGTTATTTTATTTAGGAACAATCTTTATGTTTCGCAATATAATAGAATATCAAATAGAACTTATATTTGTGAAATAAACTGAGTATTGAATAAAAAGTCTTCCTCCAAAAATATTAATGCCCTAGTTACAGTAAGATATTTCATTTTTATGGCTCAAAAAGGGCCATGTTTAATATATGTGGAAGAACCAAGCACACAGGAGTCTGACATATGAGGATCACAAGTTTGAAGCCAATCTGGGCAATCTGGAAAGAGCTTGTCTCAAGGTAAAAAAAAAAAAAAAAAAAAATGGGGTGCTGACGTAAAGCTTGGTGGTAGAGCACTTGGTTAGCATGCACAAAGTCTTGAATTTGATCCTTATTGCCACAAAAGTTCTAAAAAGTATTGTTTTTATTTAGGAGGCCATTCGTCTCATATTTGAAAGATATCATTATTGGAAAGTCTAAGTATAATATAGTTTTTTAAATTTTAGAATTTTCTGTTTTAAGACATGTAGCAAAAGTATTCATATTCACCAATTTTTTATGGTGATAAAACATATTCCCATTAGATTCTGGTATGTGAATTTTGCTTTTTCAGAGCAATTTTTAAGTTTACTGTTTGAAGATCATACAGCTTTTTTCTTGAAGAAAACTTATTAAAACTTCATCAATATAGTGGCTGAAAATTTGGGGGGATTTTACAAGATAGCTTAACTAAAGCTATAACTTGATCCTAGTTAAAAACCTACTGCTATTCATAAAGATACAAGAAAAATAGCAGTTTTATCTAAAAAGCTTGAATATAATAGGTTGCCTTCTACTATGCCTTTCATCTGCTTCTATAGTTTCCATATTCTTCCTTTTTCTCTTCTGTCTTCCTTTTTTTTTCTTTCCTGTTTTTTTCTTATGTAGTAACTGGGTGTTTAAGTTTTTTATTTATATTTGGTTGCTTGATTATTTTTTGTGTTACTAGGGTTTGAACCGAGGGATACTCTATCACTGAGCTGTATTTCCAGCACTTTTTAATTTTGACATAGGGTCTTTCTAAGTCCCCTAGGCTAGCTTTGACTTGTGATCCTCCTGCCTTAGTGTCCTGAGAGGCTGGGATACCATGCATGTGCTGCTTGGCTAATAGTAATTAAAAAAAAAAAAATCTGAAAAGTAACCTTGTCTTCTAAACATTTTGTGCTTTGTTGACAAGGAAAAAAATAAATTTATGACATCTATATCAACCACAATTGTAGCCTACATTTCCATATTTACTTTTTTTTCTTGGAGATAATGTTAATGATAGTTAGATAAGGGCATTTCATAAAGGTACTTCTTCTACTTGTGGTATAGTGTACTTTCTATCTTGTTCCTTTATATACCTCTCTTTGTAAGTTGATTAATTCAAGTATTATATTAATGATCCATTCATTGCTAAAAAGTCTTCAAGACTTTTGCATGATCTTCAAGTAAAGTCTTCAAGTAAGACATATCCATTATTTTTTATTTATCTTAGAATGAGTGTTTTGTTTTTGTTTTTGTTTGTTTTTGTTTTGTTTATCACTCCAAGAGAAACATAGTATATTTATCTACCTCCAGAGTTCTCTTAGGATTTTATCCACATTTTTTTTTCTAGTCTGATTTTCATTTTCTTGAATCCATTCGTTACCTTGTGAGTAATTAATAAAAACAGATATTCTAACATTCATCCTTTTATCTAGATAAAAAGTCCATTGGATTTTTTATATTACAGAAAGAACATTCACTACTAATTTTTAGATGGATTAGAAACATCTGTTGGTCTCTTCCTTGTTTGAGAAATAAAGTCAATATTGTTTTTTGGATTCTGATTTTGAAAGTTTTCATAATGTTTATGCCTGTGATAATGAAAAACAGCAGTCAAGTATTTTTTGGAGAACCACCCTTCCTTTTTTGTTTTGTTTTGTTTTTGTTGTTTTTGCTGTGGTGGGGATGAAATCCAGGGCCTTGAATATGCTAGGCAAGCCCTCTATCACTGGACTGCATTCACAGCCCAAGTAAAGTGATGTGGTCACCTTATTCTCTTTGTCTCTATTTATGGCAGACACCACGTCCAATTTTATCTTTTTGTCCTCTTAAGCTTTATCAGGTGGATACCCAGTATTCAGGAGACAATGTCTTCACTCTTCATTTGTGTGTGTGTTTGTGTGTGTGTCTGTGTGTGTGTGTGTGTGTGTGTGTGTGTGTTTCTAGGGATTGAACCTAGGGCCTGTGCTTTACCAACTAAGCTATACTCCCAGCCCTCAGATCCTCTTAATCAATGAGTCTTATCAATTCTGTTTCTCTTAGAAATGATGATAATGAGAGTGGTGATAATGACATCTAATATCTTTGTACTATAAACTTCTATGAACTGTATTATTTTACTGACACACTACAGGTTTCACTAGAGGTTTTAAATATAGTAATTATTGTACAGATGTTGATATTATGGGTTTGTATAGTTTTGTTAAGTAACCTAAGAAAGTGACAGTGCCAAGATTATACCTCAGAAATTCTGGTTCCCAAATTTTTACTACCAACCAGAGAACTACTTAAGAATATCATTTGGGCTGAGGTTGTGGCTCAGTGGTAAAGTGCCCACCTAGCATGTTCAAGGACCTGGGTTCGATTCTCAGCACCACATAAAAATAAAAAAATAAAGATATTGTGTCCAACTAAAAAATAAATATAAAAAAAGAACATCATTTGGTCCCTTATTATTAGGGAAGTTTTTTCCTTTAAAACTTAATTTGTCTTTATCAATAAAGTCACTCCACCTCTCTTTTGACTAGGGTTAGCAAGACATGCTTTTCCATCTCTTCATTATTAACCTGTATCTTTAAATTTAATGTGCTTCTAGCTGGCAGAATATGATTGGACTTTGTTATCTGTACCAAGAGTTCAAAAGTTGCCTTTTACTTAGGGTTTATTTAAACAGTTGTAATTAATTAAACTATAAATTAATATAGTTTCCTGTTTGCTCTTGCTGTTTTCCCCCATTTTCTTTGTCTATTACCTTTTCAATTATTCGACTATTTTGTTCCATTTTATCTGCTTTCTTGATTTATTAGCTATAACTGCTTTTTTCTTTCTTAGATGTTATAGTGTGTGTACATAATAAATTTAAAATCTACCTTTCAGAGAGTCTTATACTTCCCCATGAAGTATAAGATGATGTTTGCTTTTCTTCTTCTCAATCATTGTGCTGTTGTTATCATACATTTTTAAATTTCTTAATGTTATATATTCCCAATGTGTATATTTTTTCTTTAATAGTTAATTCTCTTTTGAAGAGATCTAGATAAAAGGAAAAATATCTTGCCAATTTAACCATGTAGTTACTATTTTCAATCTTTTTTATTTTATTGTCTCACTTTATCTTGTATCACCTATGAAAATCATTTGATAAAATTAAAGTTTAGTTATAGTAAAACCCCTAAAACATTTAAAATTTTGAGATTTTAATTTTAAAGTATCTTATGAGAATAATTATTCATTTGTGAAAAAATGAAAGTAAATAGCCAGTTACCAATGTAATTGAATTGAACTCATGGATGTGCTGTCACTGAACTACACCACAGTCTTTTATTTTATATTTTGGTACACAGTTTTGCTGAATTGCCTAGGCTGGTCTTGAGGTTGTGATCCTGCCTTAGATTCCCAAGTAGCTGGTATTTTAATTCTGTACCACTATGCCTGACTTATTTAAACATGGTAACTGCATAAAATAGTTAAGCATATTTTGTTTAAGTAGAGCTCATAATCACCTCACAGAACAAAATATCACAATAATATATTTTTGGCAAGGCAGGGAGAATTCTAATGACCCAGGGACATTCTATTGCTGACCATGACTCACAGCCTTTTTAAATTTTTTACTTTCAGACATTTTCTTGCCAACTTGCTAAGGATATCACTGAATTTCTCTGTCTAGCCTTAATCTTACATTCCTACTACTGCCAATTTGATAGGCATCGGCCACCATGCCTGGCTACCTATATTTTTATATAAAAAAAAATTGGAATCCTAGGTTTCCTGGATACCTATTACCTACTGATTTAGAATCTAATTCTTCCAATGATTATTTTTATTACAAAGACTTCTTAAGTTCTAAATTCTGAAAGGACAGTGTGTTAGTGAAATTTCCTACTACTGTCTCTTGCAATAGCACTTGTGAAGAGAAGAAAAACAGGGTAAATACATTTATTGTGTTCATTCTCTTTATTTACCAATTTTTCCTTAGAATTAGTATTTAGCACTACAAAAATTCTTGGTTAAAGGAACCTGTTTTTTATTTATATAACTAAAAAATGAATATATTTATTTGATGAGTTTGCTATTTCCAGTTACTTACTGCATTAATCAAGAATAATCATCATAGTTTATTTTCAGGTTATTTGTGATTACATTATTTTATGTTATTTTTAAAACTGGGATTGAACCCATGGGTGTGCTGTCACTGAACTACACCCCAGTCCCTTTTATTTTGTATTTTGGTACAAAGTCTTGCTGAATTGCCTAGGCTGGCCTTGAGGTTGTGCTCCTGCCTCAGATTCCCAAGTATCTGGTATTTTAATTCTGTACCATTAAGCCTGGCTGCATTGTAGTTTCTTAAACTAAACTCTTAAAATTTCTTTAAGCATTCTTTTTATTGATATTTTTCTCAAATTTATCTATACTATCATAAGTAGAGAAAAAGAAATAAAATATTTTTTTGTCTCCTGAAAACCTGTTCCCCCGAGTTTAAGTTAATAAATATCACATTACATTTTGTCTTCATATTTTGGGTTGAAAGACTATAATTTGTGACTCTTGTAAAATGCCAGTAATATTTAATTGTATTCATCTTAAACTCTAAACTCATACAAAGTATTTTAACTTTTAGAAAACTTTCTTCTTTTTTGAATTTCATTTATTTTAGTTATGTTTTATGCATGATAAAAATTTCATTTTACTTTTAAAAACAGAAAAAAGTTTTTTTATCACCAAGGCAAAATTCACAGAGAGGTATAATTTAATGATCTGATATTCAGTTCATTTTCTGTAACTGACATTTTAGGTTTTTGTTTTGTTTTGTTTTTGTTTTTAAATGAATGTATTACTTACCTCTTTTTATTATGTATTTATTTATTTTTGGTACTAGGAATTGAACTTGAGGTACTTTAACTCTGAGCTATATTTTCCAATTTCCTTTTTTAAAAAAAAAAAAAATTTAAAGACATGGTCTTGTCAAGTTGCTTAGGGCCTGGGTAAATCGTTGAGGCTGGCCCAGAATTGTAATACTCTTTCCTTAGCCTCCTGAGTTACATCATTAGTTTTCCTTTGTTTAACTTTTTTTAATTACTCAGTTACATTCTAGATTTATCCAACTAATTACTTCCTTTAAAATAGTATATTAAATCAGGCATGATGGTGTAATCATAAAATCTCATTACATTAATCCTATAATCTCAGTGTCTCAGAAGGCTAATACAGGAAGATTGTGAGTTCAAATTCAGCCTCAGCAAAAAGCCAGGGGCTAAACAACTCAGTAAGACCCTATCTCTAAATAAAATACAAAAAATAGACTAAGTCACCAAAAAATAGACTAAGTAGTGAGTTAGTGCCCCTGAGTTCACTATCTGGTACCCCCAAATAAATAATTAAAATGGGGTTTTAAGTGATTGAATGAAAGAATAGCTTCTTTGCATTATGTCCAGGAGAGGGATATCTAGAAGATTATGTGCTAAGAAGTTGCAGGGCTTTTTTTTTTCTTTTCTTTTCTTTTCTTTTTTTTTTTTTTTATTCCTAGAGACATAGTTAACAAAAATATGTGAGCTAAAATACCTGGTTGAGTTGAGAAGCTACAGCTCCCAGGCAAACTTAAAATTTTTACAAAGCCAGCAAAAGGGATAGGAAAATTTATATTAGTATGCTGATTCTTTTATAGTTTTTTTTTTTTTTATTCCTCCTTTCATGTGCATAGTATGGAGGCAAACAGGAAATAGTCTTTTATACCAAATCTGTTCTTCAGGATGGAAACATTAGACTATGTATGCAATATTCTGTTTTTTCTGGGGGTTGCCTGAGGGATTTGTTTCTATTTTGCCTGGCCAGGGTGCTAACAGGATAAATGCCTTTTGCATGGTCTGCAAACACTGGCCACTCTCTGTGTTACATATAGTCTCAGACCCAGTAGCCTGTGGTAAACTGTTGAAAAGAAGAGGTTAACAATATGGCATATTAGAACTGTAGTAAGTTAAAAAAGAGTAAAATATCGGAAAAGACTTGAGGGTATTTTTGCTATGCGTATGCAAAAAATAGGTAAGGTAGTTGGTTTTTAAATGCTCAAATTTTGGCAAAATAAAATATATAGAGAAAGAAGAAACATGAATCCAAGAATTAAAGAAATATTCAGAAAAGGACCCTAAAGAAACCCAGGACCTAAATTATTTGATAAAAGAATTTTAAAACACCGCACTATGTTTTAAAATAGTGAGCTAAAACTAAACATACATGTAATAACAAAATCATAAAAATTATAGATGATTAAGATGATAAAATATCAAGGAATTAGTATGAAGAAGAAATAAATGGGTTCTGGAGCTGACAAAAATAACTAAATTCGCTAGAGGAATTTAACAGTAGATTTGGTTAAACAGAAAAAAAAAATCAGTAAACTTGATACAAGTTATTTGGGATCAGTGACAAAACCAAGAATGAAGAAAAATGAAGAGAGCCAATGGCTGTTGGGATACACTTCAAGTGAACAAAAAAAAAATCCTTATGAAAATTCAGAGAAAAGAGTAAGAAAGACACAAAAATCTCACTAAACTAAGGAGTGGCTAAAACCTTCATAATTTTGAATAAAATGAACATAGTACATTCAAGAAACTCACTGAGGGCTGGGGTTATGGCTCAGCGGTAGAGTGCTCATTTAGCACATGCAAGGCCCTGAGTTTGATCCTCAGCACCACATAAAAATAAATAAATAAAATAAAGGTATTGTGTCCAACTACAACTAAAAAATAAATGTTAAAAAAAAGAAGAAGCTCACTGAACTCCAAGTACAAGAACTGAGATATATCCACACTGAGTCAAAATCAAAGGCAAAAATTTGAAAGCAGTAACATTACACACAAGGGAGCTCCTATAAGACTATTAATGGCTCTCTTAACAGAAAGCTTACCAACCAGAAGATAATGGGATAGTCTCTTCAAAGTATTGAAAGAAAAGCTGATAATCAAGAAAAACTGCATAGGAAAAAAAGTTGTCATGAGAAAAGTAGCTGGCATTTGGAAATATGTTTGTTTAGTAAAAATAAATGGACAAGAGCTGGAGTTGTGGCTCCATGGTAGAGTGCTTGTTTTGAGCCCTGGGTTCAATTTTAACCACCACATATAAACAAATAAAAAATAAAGGTCTATTGACAACCAGAAAAAAATACATATATTAAAAGAAAAAAGTTTAAAAATAAATAAATAGAAAAATATAATTAACCACATTAATGTAAATATCACATAAAGTTGAAATAATAAAAAATATTAGATGTTTTTAAAAAATAGAAATTTTGGGGGGTTTATAATATGCAGAGATATAATTAGTGATCTGAAAAATACAAAATAAAAAAGCCATAGTTTTTGTACTATAAAAGTTATTTTCAAATTAAATGAATAACTTTTAAGTCTTCTAAAAATAATTCCACTGGTAACCACACAAAAAAATAGATAATACACCAAAGGATTTGAGAAGGAATTAAATAATACCACTACCACCACCACCAAAAAGGAAATAAAGAAAGAAAAAGAGTGAAAGAAAATTTGCAAGACACATTGAAAACAACTGACAACATAGCAATTGTCTTTCCTCATTACTAATTACTTTAAACCAAGTAGACTTAAGACCCAAATGAGAAAGCAGTTTGGTTGATTGGGTTTAAAAAGGAATTCAACTGTAGTAGTCACTCCCTTATCTGTAAGGGATGTATTCCAAGAACTACAGCATATTCCTGAAATCTTATAGAACCAAATCCAGTGTAGTACTATATAGTTTAATTTACAATTTGGCACATTTGTCAACAGTAATAATAAATAATAGAACAATTATACTAATGTACTATAATACATGTTATTTAAAAGTTATGTTTATTTTTTAATTCCCATGTAATATACTTTGAACCACTATTGACTTTAATAACTGAAACCAGAGAAACAGAAATCATGATCTCATGGAGACTACCATACAAGTTATCCATTCTGAATTAAGATCTAAATATACATATAAGCTAAAAGTGAAATGAGTAGAAAAAAGTATGCAAGACAAAGGGAACAAAAGAAAGCAGAGGTGACTAATACTATCAAACAATATAGACTTGTTGTTAAAAACTTTTATAAGAGACAAGGAACAGTCAAATTACCAGGTGATAGAACAGAAATATTTATGTACCAAAACCCAGAGCTCCTAAATATATAAAACTTTTTACAAGAATTTATAAAGAACTTAGCAGCATGTAAAACTTTAGTAATTCAATAATAACTCAATTGATGGAATAACCAGATAGATGACCTGTGAGGAAATAGAAAATGTGAATGATATTTTAGATTAATTATAGAAAAATAGCAGAATTTAAATTACTTCAAGTAAATACATTTTCCAGTATAATGTGGTTTTAGTGTAGATCACATTACCCCTCAAAACAAGTTTCAATATATTCTGTAAGATTGTATCTATCATAACTAAATTAAACAGAAAAACATAATAAGGAAAACTGGAAATTCATTAAGATGTGTTTATTAAGCAACTACTCTAATCACTGGGCCAAAAAGAAATCATAAGAGATAGTAAGAATACTTTGAAAATGAAAATGACATACTAAAAGTAGTGGGATTCAGCTAAAGTTGTACTAAAAAGGGAAACATTAACTACATGAGTACATTAAATAAGATCTCAGTGAACGTACCTTACACCAAGGAGCAAGAAAAAGAACAACCTAAACCTAAACCTAACAGAAAAAAGGAAATAACAGAGATTAGAAAGGGAGATAAATGAAAATGGGTAAAAATACAGTCAATGGTGGACTTTAACAACATAATCATCAAAATTGCAAACCCTTATATTAAGAAAAAAAGAGGATTCAATAATCAAGTTCAGAAATGAAAGACTTAAAAGAGATGCCACAAAAACAAAAAATATAAAAAAATACTTTAAGTAATTGTATGATGACAGATAACTTGGTAAAATCAGTAAATTCCTAGAAATAACCTACTAACACATAATTGTGAAAAAACACAAAATCTGAATATATTTTTAACTAGCTAGACAATTAAATCTGTAATAAAAAACTTTTGAATGTTGGGCATGATGAAACATGCTTCTGATCCCAGCAACTCAAGAAACTGAGAAGTTTCAGCCTTAACAATTTAGCAAGACTCTGACTTAAAAAAATAAAAAGAACTGCAGATGTAGCTCAGTAGTTAAACCTGGTTTAATCCCCACATCAAAAATAAACAACAATAACATCCCCACCCCCCCCAAAAAGAAACCAACAAAGAAAAGTCCTAGATCTATAACTTCTTTGAAGAATTTCATCACAGCTTTAATACTAGTATTATTCATACCCTAAAAATGTAAAAGAAGTAACATGTTCAAGTTCATTTTATGAGGTCAACATGGGTATTTTGGCAAAATGTTGATATCTAAGTCATACAAGACAACTATAGAACACTACACTTGATGAACATGAAGAAAAGAAATACAATATCCTAAGTATTACCAAAGGAAGATTTTCTAATGAGAATTATTCTTAATTACAAGAAGGAGGAGTCTTAGGACAATAAAAATTATTTTTTGAAGGGTCCTACATTTTTTTCACAATAAGTTGCTGAATTTACAGTTAAGAAACAGATTTGTTGACATTTAGTTAGTAAATAAAGGTAGAAAAGTTTGTTGCCAGCCTTTATGGCTTTCTCTTTTTCTAAAACTACTAAGTCAAGCTTTTAAGTATATGAAGGGAGAATGCTTCTCATTGAAATTAAGCTTATGATTGTATCAAGAAGAAAAAGAAGTTAAAAAAAATCTAAACATAAAAAATTAGCTGTATCAAATTTCCATGTGTTAACTAATTTTATAAAATGTTTGAAAAATAATCATTAAAAATTAAAGGAGCAACATGGAAATGATTAGGGATTAAAATAAAAACTGGTAGATAATTAATACAAAATATAAAATAGGATTAGATACAGGAAAATTTATGACAAAGTAATAACTGTGGAAGAAATAATTTAGCAAATAACTACTCTGAATGAGTAAGTAGTTCATACCAAGGCCCAGACAGTGGGGTTAGTAAGATTCTAATGTCAGAATATCATCTATTTTCTCTGTACCACTTTTGACTTTTCTTTATGGTTCATTTCCCACCCAACAGCCAAATGAATTTACTAAAATATCTCAAAGCCTGGGACTCCAACAGAAATCTTGAGTTACATTCTTCAGTTGAATGTCAGAGTCTTTAAAAATGGCCTATAAAATTACCTATCTTTCTTTACTGTTATTAAATTGTATCTTCTCAATGAAGATTAATATCCTAACCACCAAATTTTAGTAACTGATTTGGTATCTTAGCAGAGATAGTTGAATTAAGATGATGTCTTCAAGATATCAAAATAGATGATATCCTTATTAAAGGGGAAATTTAAGCACAGAGACAAGCAATCAGATAAATTAAGTAAAGACAATGCTATATGAAAATGAAGGTAGAGTTGGAATGTCAACAAGCCAAGGAATTCCAAGAATTGCTTGTAACCATGGAAAACACACAGGCAAAGAAGAATTCTTCCTTATGGATGGCTATCACCTTGATTTTTTGCTTCTAGTAAAAAACAAATAAGTAAGTAAAAGCCAAAGATTTTCTTCATCTGCAGAATTGATAGTAAAAATATCTTTTTCATATATTTACTTTGTAAATGAACAAAAACTGCAATTCTATAAGAATAAGCACATGGGAAATTTTGAAAATAAAAGTTTAGGGAAAATAATATGCTAATATTTTCCAAAAAGATGAGATATCATCACAGGAGAAGAGATATTTCCCCAGAAGGGTCCAAGGAGTTTCCAGACAGAAGAGGGAACACCTCTCAGGATCAGTGGGCTTCTTGACATACTTGATGGAAAAGCATTTCAGCAGCACCAAAGCATAGACAGGGTTATTTAGGAAAGTTAAATACACAATTAAGGGAAAAGGAATGTATGTCAAAAAGTTGCATTTGGGAAAAGTAAGGAATAGGTATTAAAGGGAAACTGTGAGCTATCTCAGAAGAAGACACAGTAACTTGTTAGCCTGGGTTATTAATATTTATAGAGGGCTGTACTAGGGGCTGGACAAGAGATGGTAGCAGGGTTGAAGTACAAATGTTTGTACCAGTTGTTTTTTTTTTTGCTTGTACATTTCCCTCCTTTTACCAGAACATGACCTAAGAGTGTGTTGCTCAAGGTCTGGATTTAAAATTGAACTTTGTCAATTTCAGTAGTTGGTAGGTATTTCCATTTTATTTAGTCAGTGTATGTCTTTATCCTGGATTCCTATCTCATTCACCCTTCTGAGTCTTTGATCCCTTAATCATAAGTGTGGGTGAGGGGCAAATATCTGTCTACTGTCATTGTTGAAGTAGGCAATGACACTGCCTAGATATTCAATACTCAAAGGAGAAATGTAGTTCCTGATAATGGTTACAGTTATTTACTTTTATAAATCACAGAAAGTTTTTTTTTTTTTTTTTTTAAGCATGTCTATCAGATAAAATTGACTCAGGGCAAACTGTTAAAACTCTTAACAGAATTTCTTCTGAGAGTTATTGTCAGACCCTCTCTCTTTTTTATAAATCATAGATAGATGCAATATCTTTGTTTTATTTATTCATTTTTTAATATGGTGCTGAGAATCGGACCCGGTGCCTCATGCATTCAAGGCAAGTGCTCAATCACGGAGCTACAACCTGAGCCCTATCGGACCCTCTTCATTACCTATACAGAACCTTTAAATCCTGTCTGTTTTGTTCATGACTTGGTGTCTCAAATTAATGCAGGTTACTCTATATCTATAACCTTCATCTTTTTCTTGGTATGTCTGACACGAATGTATGCCAAGTTATGTTTAAAAGGAAAACAGTTTTTTTTTTTTTTTGTTTAAATGTCCATGTAAGACTGTGCTCTGGTAATCTTCTCCTGCCAGGTATCTAAGACTAAGTTGGTGAAAATTGACCTTGTTCCTATCTACTGCCAAAAGTTAGCTGAAATTTTTCAGGGGATCATATTGAGAACCTGTGAGAAGCCTCTTGACTCTGATAAAGGACAGATGAGGCTGTACACCTGATGAATTAGCAAGAAGCAGGTTTATTTTAGGCTGCAGAGGTCCAGAGGAGGTTTGTACCTAAAATCTC
This sequence comes from Callospermophilus lateralis, assembly GCF_048772815.1. Classification (NCBI taxonomy): domain Eukaryota; kingdom Metazoa; phylum Chordata; class Mammalia; order Rodentia; family Sciuridae; genus Callospermophilus; species Callospermophilus lateralis. The sequence continues at coordinate 5,229,241 of NC_135326.1, forward strand.
TGAATCATGAGTCTGAAAATTCTTTGAACTTTATACCCAGTGGGAAAAAAGGTATATGAAAAATGATTTTCATTCTAATTTTTAGAGTAGATAGAAGTTTCACAAATTTTTACCACAGAAAGCAGAAGTAACAACTCTTGTACATCATCAAATTAATGGGAATATTTAGCTTTTTCAAAATAGAGTAACCTAGCCACACAAATAGGAAGTTCCAAATCACAATGAGTTCTTTGAAGAATTTTTTTTGCTGATATTGTTAATAAGAACAATTATAGTAAGGGTCTCTGGAGAAACTTGATTAAGGCTCATTTTTGAAGGAGTGGGTGACACTATAGCTCTTTTAGCCTTTCTCCTTCCGATGTGCCATCTGCCAGGATGGGTTAGGGTTTTGCAGATAACCTGTAACTTCCCTTGGAAGGGAAATTTCCCTCTCCAATGAACCTCCTTTTTGCAGAATATGCATTTCATGTTTTCTAGAGTCCTAAAGACTATTCTGTTCAGGAGGTTGAGTGACTCACTAGAATTGCAGGGCCTGTAGAGGTCTATTGTTTCTTGGTAGAAAACAATATGTCCTGGTTGACTTTAGAGGGTAAGGATCAAAACATTGGCAACTGAAGTTTCCTTGGGCCTTTTTCAAGCTTAAATTCAGTATGTAAGATTTTATTCTTAAACATCCAGCAGGCCATTTTCACCTGCCTTGAAGTGGAACTATTGGGTTTTAACTTCAATATCTTTAATTTTACAGTTACCACCTCCATTTAATAGAGGTCTGTATTTGTACCATGTTTTAGCTTTAAATCCTCTCTGTTCTGTAGGTGATGACTTAGTGTCTCAAATTAATGCAGGTTGTTCTGTTAGAAGCAGTATTTCTACAAAACACTAACAGGTAAGTTTTAAAATTTTTATAAGGAAAATTCAAAAATTAAATTAAAACCAAAAACATTTAGTTTGTGTAATAACATTAAACTAAGAGTTATCATTTCTGTAAGATCAGGCAAGGTGGGAAGTGATCAAAGGTAGCAGATTTTAAAAAGCCAACAAAGGATGCTTTATTTGAGATATCACTTCGTCAGATCAACAGAGTGGATAGGAGAAGGGCCTGAAGAGAAACTGTGTGGGAGCTTGACAGGATTAGACTTTTATGGGGCTTACAGCAGGAAGGGAAGGGCTTGGGACAGGAAAAGGTGTTTTTAGAGTTCCTTGTCCCATTGGAGTTGGTCAGGGGAGTTGGCTGAACTCCAGGATTGGCCAGGGGTCCTACTAATTGACAGGCTTTAGGAGATTCCGCTGATTGACAGGCATTTCTGTTGGTGCCTGATTGATGCTTCTTTCCTGCAGGCTGCTTTGTCCTAAGTCACCACCTCCAACCTGACAATTTCTATGAGAAATTATTTTTATAATAACAGAATATATATTTAAGCTGCAGTCCGGCTGCAGCAAAATATCCGGGGGGTGACGAACAACTTGTGTAGATTAATACAGCAGGAGTAGGAGCCGTTTATTGTAGGACAGGAGTGGTATATATCCATTCCACACAGCTTATCTTAATTAACATAAACTTGACACAGCAGTCGACCAATAAGGAATCTCCACACTTAATGGCTCGCTGGAGTTACTTCACAAACCACTCCCTCTGGCAAAATGCCAGGCGCCATCCAGACTTGTTTACAGACCCTAACATTAACCACTCCCTCTGGCAAAATGCCAGGTGCCATCCAGACTTGTTTACAGACCTTAACATTTCCCCCTTTTGTTTAATTTAAATAACAACCATAGTGGTTTTTACACAAACACCAGAAATAATCTGCTAAAGAAGAAGGGGAGGAAACAAAATGCCACAATACCAAGCCAATTGATGGCTCTATGCAAGAAGCCCTTGGAAAAATTATACCAGCAATGACACCGTTTGCAAAGGTTTTTGCTGCAACTTTTTTCCTGATAATTTTTCTTCTTCTGAACTTTCTTTTTCTTTCTGACTAGAATTCCTGGGCTTCTATCAACACATGCACTAACTATTCTTGGTTCCATTGGGATGCCTCCTTCCCTTAGTAATTTACTTCTCACCCCTTCCATATTTTCATTACAAAAACAATACAACATTTCAAGACAAAACAAGACACAAACATACTGTATCAATCTTCTCCATTTTCTCAAAGTGACCATTTTTCCTCTCGCCCTATCTATCTAGGGATGAGCAGATTTGCTCCCACCCTATCTATGGACAGGCAGCTTTTTGTTTCATCACTTACCACGAGTGTCCCGGGGCTCCCAGTATGGGCCACCATCTGCCGCAGTCCCGCTGCAGCAAAATAACCGGGGGTGGGGGGGTAGGGGGGTGGGGGGTGACGAACAACTTGTGTAGATTGATATAGCAGGAGTAGGAGCCATTTATTGTAGGACAGGAGTGGTATATATACATTCCACACAGCTTATCTTAATTAACATAAACTCGATACAGCAGTCAACCAATAAGGAATCTCCACACTTAATGGCTCCCTGGAGTTACTTCACAAACCACTCCCTCTGGCAAAATGCCAGGCGCAATCCAGACTTGTTTACAGACTCTAACATTAACCATTCCCTCTGGCAAAATGCCAGGTGTCATCCAGACTTGTTTACAGACCTTAACATATTTAATTATCTATATATTTTTATTTTTTTTTAATATTTATTTTTCAGCTTTCAGCAGACACAACATCTCTGTATGTGGTGCTGAGGATCGAACCTGGGCAGCACGCATGCCAGGCGAGTGCGCTACCGCTTGAGCCACATCCTAGCCCTTAATATCTATTTAGTCTCTACAAAGACTGCTGATTTATTAATTTGATTGTATATGAAGTCCTTTATAAGTTTTACTATCTTTTAAAACTTTTTTTCTATCTTTTCATGCCTTTTACAATTTTCCCAAAACTTTAATTGGATGTTTTTATATCTCATTTTGAGATCATAGTTATATTTGCAATAAAAATCTTTTCTTGTTACTATAAGCTCAGAACTTGTCCTTGATGCCAATGTAATAATAAGGACCTGGTTTTTAAAAGGAAAAAGAAGTTTTATTGCTTTAAGAAACACAAGAATTTCCTGCCCCAGAGGCTAGGATTCTCCCATCACTGAGAACAGAGGATTTTTAAAGAGATGATTGAAAGACTACATTCCCTAACCAGCAAGTGGGGAGTTGTGTCCTGATGGGATAAAATTCATTTGTTAATTTAGGAGAGGGAGAAAAGAAAAACACAGGGGCTATATTTAAAACATGAGGAAGAATTTGTGTTTGGAACATAAATTTAAGTGGCCTAGCCTCCTTTGGTCCTATCCTTATGTGGTATACAATAGAGGAGACTAGCTTCTTAACAAACATTAGTCAAAGTGTTTTATTTCTAAACTTTATCTTTGCTTTTTTAAAATATGATTTTTAAAAGTTCTCATATATTATATCCTTAGTGTACCTGAATAGCAGTTAAAATAATATTGTATTTTGTGCTCTTTACTTTCCTTTTATTAAAAAATTGGCAGAATATCTTTGTGTTTCACATTGTCAGTCATTATAAAAAAAATTTGTCTATAATTATCTACCAAACATACATTTAAATTTTCATTCCAGTGTTAAGAGTAGCATGGAATCTTTATATATTTTTTATTGATGACAGGTTACCTTTGTCCTGTTACAAAACACTCAGTGACATTAAAAGATCCCCAAGTAAGTTTGCTATTTTTTATATAAAACTGAAGGATTTACTAGATACTTTAATTTGGAGAGTACCTAGTTTCCTAAGTACTCTCTTAAGTTTTATTACAAACAGAAATTGGTTTCAGTTCCATGTTCCATGGAGTTCAAGAATTTCCCTTGCCACTAAGGGAGGCAAGCAAGAAAATTTATTAAGAGGAAGATAAAGTATAGAATTCCCAGCAGTGTGATGGAATGGGCAAGATGAGGTTGCCATTGAAATCTTATGGCACATTCTCTTTTCTGGATTTCTTTAGAGAATTTATTCCCTATTCTGATTGGTTTCTAGCTATTACTGGGGCTTCAAGCTAGTTGAATGGTTGTTGCTTGTCTAGCTTTTCTAGCTATTTCAAGATCTTACTTTGGACTCATTGTTACCTTCTCCTGTTCCATTTTCCTAAGTAGGTGGTGATGTGATTCATCTAGTTCTTCCTGTTTTTGCCTTTCCCCTGCCCTTTTTCCTGACACAATTCAATTCTCCCTATAAAATCCCTATTTCAGTTTTACATTTTAAAAGCCTGTACAGGATTGATATTTAAGGAAACCAGGTTTGATAGAATAGGGTAACTATCTTTATGTTTCTGCCTAGGTTGGCTATCTGCTGACAAAAGCCTTAAATCTCTTAGGTTTAGGAAACAGTATTGAAGATCTAAAATAGATTAATTATTTGATAATAATACCTAATTCTTTTAAGACTTATTCCCCTAAATAATAAAAACTTAACTGACAGGACAGATTATCTTGATAAATAAGATACTTATTTGAGAAACCCATTTTTAACACAGAGAATAAGATTTTAATTTTATATAAGTACATTGAAATTTAACCTTAGAGAAACTTTTACATCTTTAGCTGTTTTAATTGCAGCCATCTCTAATTACATATGAAAATTTTTAAAGAGTTACCATTTACAAATCCTTTGAAACTTATTTAGACATTCTATGACTTTTTAACATAATTTCCCTTGCCACACTTCATTTCCAAATCTTTAACTTGTATATCTCCCTTTTTCTCGCTGCTGACTCTTGAATTTATATCTTGAGATAGTCCTTGTAAAATTTGAGAATTTAGGCAAATGACTCCTTTTTAATAAGATAAAATACCTTATAATTTTTGTGGTACATATTTGAAACAGCTGAAACATTTTGTACTTCTTGCATATACAATTATAATCTGTTAGAATTTTAACTCTTAACAACCTTGCTTTTAGTGAAGAACTAGAAATAAATGAATCTTAAGACTTTTTTTCTATTTACCAAGAATTCATAAAAACACATGTAATAAACTCAAATGATAAAAAATAGAAAATTCCAGAGGTTCATTTTTCAAAATACAGTAGTCCTGGCACAACAGTGCTTGCCTCTAACCCCTGTGGGTCAGGAGGCTGAAACTGGAGGAACACAAATACAAAGACAGCCTCAGCAACTTAGCAAGGCACTAAACAACTTAATGAGACCATGTCTCTAAATAAAAATAAAAAAGGGATTGAGATATGCTCAGTGGTGAAGCACCTCTGGGTTCAATAACTAATACAAACAAAACAAAACAAAAACCACAACCAGTGTTTAGATTTAAATATAAAATGACTTGGGTTCTAGGAAAAATAGCTGAAGGGGAGCACACAATAGAAAGTTACAAGCAGCTAGTTTACACTGGATTGTAAAGAAAATTACAGCCCTTTTAAAAATAGGAAGTAAGAAGCCAACTTGACCCACAGAGATAAACTGTGTAGTTGCTAAAAGACACTCAATCAGGGGACTTTCCAGCCACAAGGAAAAGAAGGGGAAGCAGTGAAATCAGCCCTGACCAATAAGTGGTGGTCAAGTACCCTCCTTACTTAATAGCTATTTATGCCAAATATTGTGTGATCAACTGTTGAGAGCCACAGCCTTAGGGGTCCCAGCAAACTTCCAGCTGCCAGCAAACTTCCAGCTGCCAACTGATGATTGGCTCACAGCGGGCCCCAGCAAACTTCTAGCTGCCAACTGATTGGCTCCTCTGTGGTGATGCCCATTGGGCTGTTTCCCCGCCCTTTCAGACCATGGAGCTGCTCATTGGGGAACATTTTTTGGCTCCGCCCATGCAACCCAGCCAATCGGCCTCAAGAGCAGGAGGAGTGGGGGAGGTTGAAAGGCTTGTGGGAAGCCATGGTGGCAGTTGGGCTCTGAGGGTTTTCCTGAGGAGCTGTTTTGTTTGGCGTGTGTGGTTCTTTTATTTATTTATTTATTTATTTTTAAGAGAGAGTGAGAGAGGAGGGGGAGAGAGAGAGAATTTTCTAATATTTACTTTTTAGTTCTCGGTGGACATAACATCTTTGTTGGTATGTGGTGCTGAGAATCGAACCCGGGGCCGCACACATGCCAGGTGAGCGCGCTACCACTTGAGCCACATCCCCAGCCCTGTGGTTCTAAAAATAAAGTTCATTTCTTTTGACAAGTGGCTCCTGAATTGTGCCCAGCCAGACTATGGCAGTCAACTATAGCTTTGGGCGATGACTCAATGCCCTTGCATCAGGGATAAAACCTAAGCAGACTGCCTGCTTGGTGCGCCTACTTTTAGTTTTGATTGCTGTACCACTTTGTGTGCATGCAGAAAAATGTCTTGCCTTGGTGATAGAGCTTATTGTTTTCTGAGTGTTTATTTCAGCTTCTGGGGTGCCCAGGCTTTCCAATATTTCCAGCAAAATATAAGTTGTCTTATAGAACTTAAAAAGAAGAGTACTTGGTTATATAGTTAGCAGTTGATATTTTGTATTTGAGCTCTTCAAACTAATCAAGAAATTGTCTGCTAACAAACATTTATGAAGATTAGTCCCATTTATGGTAAATCTAATTTACCCATTTTAACTGTTAACTTTTGGTTATATCTGAAAACTGACATATGAGACAAGGCTAGTTAGCATTTGAAACTATCTCTTCCTGTCCAAAAACAAAAATAAACAAACCAAAACCAAAATCATAATAGCAATGGTCATATGCTTTAAACATTTTATAGAAACTGACACTTTTTTTAGTACTGCATATCTAACAATTGATCTATATCCCCAGTTATTTTTATATTTTTAGCTTGAAACAGGGTCTTGCTAAGTTGCTGAAGCTGGCTTTGAATTTGCGTTCCACCTGCCTTGGCATCCTGGACTGCTGGGATTACCTGCATGTGTCACCATGCATGTGGTGGTTAGTAATTGAAAAACTAATGTGGGTTAGTAATTGAAAAACTACTTATATTTTATCAGAAAATTTAAATTATTGGTCAAAGATATAAGTGACCTGAACTAAAAGGCATTATGTTGCAGTAATTCACTCACAGGTCAGCATGAGAAAGAAAGAAGAAGCAGAGCAAGCCAAGCAGCAGCAGAAAAAAAAAAATCCTTTATTGTGTAAAAGCAATCTTTTTATAGTATTGTGAACAAAGAAGGCAGCCTTCCAACAGCAATAAATCAAATCTTTCAGCTAATTAAACATAGCATACAGAAGTTTTACTTTCTAATCAGAAGTGACCCGCTTCTCATGGCTAATCCTCTCAGCCCAGAGTATGCTGAATTCTGCTCTTTGTTAAGAACAGATAATAAAATTTTTCACTTGGCAGAACATCTCGATTTCGAGTAAGACTTCCCAAGGGTAGCTGAATCTTGTTTTCAAGCATGTTCACTGTTACCTTATCTAAACCTTGAAGGAGCCTCTTGTTTATGAGCAGGCCCCCCCAGGACAGCAGACACCTTGTTTTCAAGTATGTCCGCTGTTACCTATCTATACCTTGACAGAATATCCCCTTTGCAGGCAGATTCCATCAAGGACAGTAATAGTAATGCAGTCATATCTGATTCTCTACACATTAGGTCATTTTTTTTTTTAAAGAGCAGTCAATTTATTTTTCAGCTAATATGGTTCTATGTTAGACATTATAAGGAAAGAAGTGAATGAAGGGGAGGTGTTAAGCTCAAATTCGGGACCCCCAAAAGACCACCAGAGACCCAAGATCGATGTAAGCAGCAAAGAGGTGTTTATTGCGAGCTAGCTTGGTCCTCCGCACGCACACACAGCAACTGGTGATGCTGAGAGGCCCTGAACCCAGGATTTGCAGCATTTTTATACAATTTTTGGAGAGGGCAGGGACTTCACATACATCATAGCCTCTTTTAGCAAATCATCACACAAGGCGGGGAAATCAAATAACAACTCTAAAACATGATTAGCACATTTACTGGCAGGAACAAGTTGTCTAGGGGTGATTGGTCAGTACAAAGGGGGTATTCATTTGAACTGATTGGTTTAAGCCAAGAGTGGTGTACGTGCTGAACTACATGGTTTCCCAACATCATAAACTACTGGGAGGGTCATCTGGCATCCCAGGTATTTTCCTGTCTCATGCTGATTGGTGGCTGCTAGGGGGCTGCTATGGGTCCCCACCTAGCCTGACTGAGTCAGGAACACCTGGCACAGCACATCTCTCCTGTAGATAAAGAACTTAGCAGGGTGGGAATGTGCCTAGGAGCGCTCTGTGGGTTTTTCCAAGGACAAAGGTCATGTCCCTTCCTTGGACAGGCTTTGCTCTGAGGTAGAGGCTGGTTTTTCAGAAGCAAGATAGGTAGCTCAACAATAACAGCCCAGGGGAGACTGTCTTTCTCTTACAGCAATGGACACGCATAGGGGAGTGAAGAGAGGTTTCCACCATTAGGCCATTGCTAGTTTATCAGGGAAGGGTCCTTGTAAACTTTATGAGGAACCAGGAGTTTTCAGGATTTCAGACCCAGAATTAAGTTTCCTTTTTTATGATGATGGAGTGTTTGCTGTTTCTTTGGTTGATGATGAAGATGCTATCTGGGGTTTAGATCTGTCAGGCTGTGTCAGAGTGCCCTTGAGGTGTCTCTGATTTTAATAAGGAATACCATGTTTCAAGATGGCTTTGTGTAGGTCATGTTCTACCTAGACTTGTTGTAGGGACAGACGAGGCAAGGCACTGAAGATAACAGGAAATAGTTTCACTTGGCTGCAGCCAGGTTCAGAGGGCACAGCTTTCATGATAATCAATTAATCCCCTGAACACAGAGTTCAGATAGTTGCAGAACTTTATACCTAGTATTTAAGGGGAGGGGCTCAGAAGTTCACAGTCTGCAGAAGTTGACATAAAAGTAGCTCTTTCTTTCATTCTTCCGGGAAAGTTAACTCTTAAAGGACAGCTCCCAAAAAGGGGAGAGCTTCTTCTCCCCTTTCATTCCTCCTCCTGCCAGCTGTTATGATGGAGCCCAATGGATAACTTCTCTTATGTAGACATCTCTGTGAAGCTCCAACTCAAGGCCAGAGGCCATGTTAAAGGATCTGTCTTTCTTTTTTTCTTTTAATCACATTTTGCATTTATAAAAACACTTGTACAAACTACTATACTGGATAAAGTTTCATGACAAACTAGTAAAGGGGCAATCCAGCACCTGGAGTGCTGACCTCTTCCAGGCTGGTGGCCAAATAAAATAGCAGAACAGCAAAATAGGAAGTTTACCTAGTTGAACTCTTTTGTAGAGACTCTTTTGCTGACAGTCCTAAAATCAGCCATGATGAAGATTTCTGGAGAAGCTTAGTTAAGATTTTCCCTAAAGGGGGCATGCCATTACAGACTCAACATTTGATATATTTCAACTCACATTAAAAGTTTAAAAGTTTAAATGTGAAGCTTGTTATATAAAATTAAGATAATATTTTTTCCTATTTTAAAACTAGTGAATTTATAGGACTGCAGTCTATTAGGAAACTGCAGCAATGCAGAGATCCCCTTTGTCTTATGATAAAGTTGGAAAGATTCCAGCCATGTTCAGAGTTTACTAAAAGGGATGGTAATGCAGAAAAGAGGATACTCTCAAAGGAGCTATTTGGTCCTCTCAATATACCTTTCCTACCTTCCAGTTTTATTGGGGTTATGGGATGTTTTCTAGGTTCACCTCTTGATTTTTGACTGATATTTTTATGCTCACATTTGGGACCCCCAAAAGACCACCAGAGACCAAGATCGAAGTAAACAGCAAAGAGGTGTTTATTGTGAGCTAGCTCAGTTCTCTGTGCACACACAGCAACTGGTGATGCTGAGAGACCCCGAGCCCAGGGTTTGCAGCAGTTTTAAAGACTCTTTGGGGAAGGCAGGGACTTCACATACATCATAGCATCTCTTAGTAAATCATCCCACACCACGGGAAAATCATAAAACAGCTCTAAAACATGTTTAGCACATTCACTGGTGGGAACAAGTTGGGTAAGGTTGATTGGTTAGTACAAAAGGGGCATTCATTTGAACTGATTGATTTAAGACACGAGGGTTGTACGTTTTGAACTACATGGTTTCCCAACATGTTATCAACCACCATAAACTATCTGGCATCCCAGGTATTTCTCTGTCTCATGCTGATTGGTGGTTGCTAGGGAGTTGCTATGGGTCCTCACCAAGCCTGAGTCAGGGACACCTGGCACTGCAGATCTCTCCTGTTATTTGAAGATAAACAACTCAGCAGGGTGGGAATGTGTCTAGGAGCTCTCTATGAGTTTTTCCAAGGACAAGAGTCAAGCCCCCCACCCCCTCCTTGGACAGGCTTTGCTCTGAGGTAGAGGCTGGTTTCTCAGTATAGAGGTCACAAAAACTCCCTCCCTTTAGGGACACTTACATTCTTTTTATTGGCATTTGGGGGCCGGTATTTGTTCTGCTTATAATGGTTTGTTAAGGAAGTGTTCTGCTTCCCCACATGTTGAAGTTTGAACATTAGAGAAGCATGCTGAGGCAAGCATATGAAACAGGGTTTATTTAAAAAGACTTCTCCCATGAGGGAGAAGGGGGCCATAACTGGTATCATGGTATCCCAAAAGGCAAGGTATTCTGCCCTTTTAATATATCTTAGGCTTCCTTTCCTTCCTTATCTTTCTCCTTCCTGCATAGTTGACTAGGCCCAGGAATGCTCAGTGAGAGGGCCAAAAGGTGGGAGACTGGTGGGCTGAAGGGGGAAGTGCAGGACATTAACAACCTTATAGCTCCCTGTAGGGAGGGAAAATTCCTGGGACAGGTTACCTTGGCAACAGGTTGGAACAGGGGCAAGTTCTTGATAAGATCCCTCAGGGGTCTATCTCCAACTTTCCAGACTCACACAAAATTGGCTTCCTAGATCCAGCCTGACTCAATTTACCTATCAACACTGACTGCCTCTCTAATTCTGGCTTCAATATAACACATTCTGTCAACTTAAGCCATCTGGGACTGTTACTCCTTGTCCCTGGTGTCTATGCAATAATAAGGAACAGTTTTGAGAAAAAGGACAAGGAATTTTTATTGCTTTACTAGCAAAGGAGGGACATAGGGGAGTCCATATTGGTTTAAGCCATGAGGCTTAAATGTGAAGAGTGAAGAGAGTGACAGATTTATTCGGATAAACATTCACAGAGTAGTCTAGTGGAGGCTATAATTTGTTTTCCACTTACAACCTATGGAGGTTGTAGGGTAGTGAGAAGGATAGGTAATTTTTTTTTTGTGGCTTGGCAATTGCTGTGTAAATGTGGTCCACTTCATGTTTTGAATATAATCTTTACTGTTTTGCCACTGACACATTTTAAAAGGAGTATTCCCCTCCCTCCCTCCTCTCTCTCCCTCTTCTCTCTTTTTCTCTTCCTCTCCACTTTTGTTACCCTTTGTTAAGGGTTACCTTAACAGGGTTACTCTTTGTTCCTGGTGTTAGGCCTAGTTATCTGTCCTTGGGCACCCACTCACCAGTGCTAGAGATGACCTTGATGATCTAGGAAGTGATTATCTCCCAAATTAACAAGTGAATTACAACTCCAAACACCATACAGATGAATTACCTCTTTAAAAGTCCTCTGTTCTCCTTGACAGGCAGAATTATAGCTTCTGGGACAGGATTCCCCTGTGCTGCTTGTTTGCTAGCAAATCAATAAAATTTTCCTTTTTCTCAAAACCATGACTTCTTATTAAATTGACATTGGGGACAAGGATTGAGCTGTCAGTAACAGCCAAGGCATTATCCAGTAAGTATTCTGGTGGTTGTAAACACTGTTCAATGTTGCATAAATTGTTTCTCAAGATTTCAGTACCAGATAACAGTTAGTTCTTATATTGTATTGTCTGGAGTTTAGGTCTGGCTGACTGTTGTTCTGAGTCTGAGTGTCATGGAGTGAGAGTTCTGTGCTAGAAAATATGTTTCAAAATGGTGTTGCCTAAATCAAATTCATCTTATATAAAAAGCTTTGTCCTTATCCCCAATGCAATCCTAAAAACTAGGACACTTTTTTTTTAAAATATTGGTTCATTTTAGTTATATGTGACATATAATTCATTTTGACATATTTATGACTGGTCTGGATATAATGTATTTTTATTCAGTATCCGGTATACATTACTCTCCCTTCCTCTCCCACCTTCCCTTCCTTTTCCTTTCCTCTGCTGATTTTTTCCTGCTTTTTAATTTGTGTTTTGTTTGGTTTTTAATCAGTGTCTTGTTGGATGTACATGATGGTGAGATTCACTATGGTATATTTATGTATGTACCTAAGACTATTAGGTCAGGTTCACTCAGCTGGAGGACATGGTTTTGAGAAAAAAAGAGGACAAAAAAAAGTTTATAGCTTTGCTAGCAAAGAAGAAACACTGGGACTCCTGTCTCAGAAGCTGTGTTCTATCTATCAGGAGGAACAGGGAGTATTTTTTAGAGGTGATTCAAAGGTTGCATTTCATGTGATCTCAATCTAAAATTGTGATTCACTTGTTAATTAGGGATATAGTTATTTCTGAGATCTTTTATAACCATTCTGAAGTGAGAAAATTATTTGGTTCCTGTGATAGGTGTGTGCTCAAGAATAGATAACTCTGCCTAGAATGGAGAATAAAGGTGATTCTATCTCCTCTGTAATTAGTGAGGGGGAGACATTAAGGAGAGGAAAGGAAATGAGGGAGAGAGAAAGAGAAAAAAAAAGTCTCTTAAAAATAAGTCATGGTGGCAGAGCACTAAGGGCTCTATTCAAAGTGTAATGTGGATTGCTGTTATAAAAACTTCTAATGTGTTCCACAATGTATCCTCCACTGGGTTCAGATTTTTATGTCTGTCCCAAATTGTATACAATACCAAGTATAAAGGTGGATGTTCTGCCTCTGCTACTTTGTTTTCTGCTTTTGCTTCTGCAGTTTTCTTTTTACAGATTGTTAGCCTCTGCAAGTCTCTAAGGTTAAATACCAATAAGTCAGGTCTCTGAGCTATCAAACTGCCAGTTTCCAATCCCTTCTACCATATGATGGGTATTTATCTTGAAATAAGAAGAGGACTATATCCAAAAATATATATTTAGTAAAGGAAAGAACAACATTGAAATAACATTTCCCCAAACATCAAGTATAGAGAATTCAAGAATCACAATGATTTTAATTAAAGCAAAGGTTTGAGAGAACTTTCTAGCTGACAGATGTAAGTCAAAATAACCAAAACAGTTTTGTCACTGTTATGAAAGTCCAAATAACAGGGATGTTTTCAGATCTCAAATGGATTGGCTAGTTTTTCTTTATTCTGCTGTGGAGTCAGGTACTGGAGAGGCTCACTTTCAGGACAGACAGTAGTGCTAGTTACAGAGGGACACTGAGTTTGATAGGTCACAATGAGGATGAATTAATCATTGGAGACTGAAGCAGCATGTATTTGTTTGGGCAGTCAGGAAAGATGTTGTAAAAAGTGTGAAACTTATTGTTATTTGGAAGGGATGAAAACTCAGAACTCAGCTGGAATTCACTGCTTATCTTCTTTCTCTGGGACCCTTTGTAATCCAGAGCTTCACTATTTGCTTTTTCAGGACTTACTAGCAATGGGAAAATCCATGGCCTAGTGCTCAGTCCCTTCAGGACTCTTTTGTTACTGAGAAGGAGTAATGTTTGCCTCCCCCACCCCCACCTTTAGGGCCATACTGCCTTCCTGTTTTCCCTAGGGTTGTTATTTTTCATAATCCTTCAACAGAAAATATATAAAAGAGAATATCTGGAGCATATAATAGGATAATTTACAGAGTATTCATAGACAGGAGTGAGGGAGAATAGGAGATAAAGTCTTACTCATAACTTAAGAATTATAGCACATGCTTTGTTTCAAAAGATTATTCTCTAAGTGTGTGGGGTTTGAATATGATGATTAATAAGGAAACTTCCTTCATTTTCATGTAAAGGCTTGGTTCCTCTAAGTGTGTTTTGAGTAAATGTCATGTTTGGGGAAAAGAGGTGCTCAATTGCTGGGAGACCAGTCCCTGATATGAATCACTCAATTGACATTCCCTCTGACCCTGGAAAGGTATATAATTGCCAAAGGATATCTCCTATTTTTGTCACTCTTACAAACAAGCATTCATCTTCTAAGGGAGAAAAATCCCCAGAAGCTGAGAAACTTTATTTGATCCAGCTGTATGGTGTGAGAAGAGAAATAACAGGTTTTAAAGAGGACTGCAAGCTACTTTGTGGTTTCTTATTTCAAAGATTCTTACCAGATCTCTAGACACCATTAATAACTTTATTGCCACTTGAATCAACATGGCTTGGGAATTTCTCAGCCACCCAAGAAGGGAAGCATTAGCCAGTGAGGTGAATCAAGGTTATGCTTTTTAGTCTTTGAATGTGAAGAAGTATTGAAAGAGGTTCTATGAGGAGATAACAGATTAAGTCATAGAACACTTTTGAGCATCTGTGTATGTGACCCAAAGAAAATGTCACAGAAGAGATGTCTCCAGAGAACAGTCCAAGGAGTTCTCAGAGAGAAGGAACAACACCTCTCAGAACTTCTTGGCAGAATTTTCACATGCGTTGGGAGGCAAATGCTGTATCACTGAGATACAGCCCTAGCCCTCTGATCAGATATTCTATATTATAGAGTTGCAACAGAATTTCACATGCCTATGTGCACACAGTTACTCAGTGTGCAGCCTTTCCAAGTTCCCCCATTGATGCTTGGACCTTCTTAGGATCAAAGAGCAACATGTTGATTCAATGGCTTAAATACCTGTAACATCATAAAACATGTAGCCATTTTCATTTATATTTTAACCACAGCTTCCATGAGGCTGGAGACAAGATCTTAAACCAGAGATAGCAGGCAAGATAGGAGTAGGCATGCCCTTAGCATGAAAATCACAACAGTTATGAGAGTTTTGAATGCCCCAAAAGTAAAACCAACTCTAAATAATCCCCAGTTTTCAACCTTTCCAGTCTGGCTGCCATTATATGCATACTTTCCCATATGATCTGCGATTTCCTTTATTATCTTGCCTATATCATTAATGTGTAAGTAATATTTGCTTCCACATATCCAGAATTGTCCATCTGGGGCTTGCCATTCAGTTTCTATGTTGGCATTGCCCCAGGCGTGTTTGAGATTAGAGAACTTTATATGATTTGAGAATTCCCACACTGTTTTTTTCTGGGTAGTTACATCACTGCATTTTTGGCCCAGACATGTCAAAGTCCCAATTAAGATGTTAAATTGTTTTCTCTCTTGGGTAAGACAATATTTTCCAATAACTGAGGTTTTTAGAATCAAACAGTAGTAGTTGGATGGGGAAACATTGTTTTACTAGCTAGACTTCATGAAAGTATAGCTTTTTAACTTCCTGTATGCTCTAAATTAATGGTGTACAGGGATCAGGGTTAAGCCAAGAGCCTGCATCAGCTGCTTCACAATAATTTTGCCTAACTTTCAACAAGGCAATTGGCAACATCTACTCCCCGTGTAGTGGGTTTCCTGACAATTTGTTTACTTGTAACTTTAGAGTTTGGTTTATCCACTCCAACTTCTCAGAGCTCTGAGGATGGTATGTAGTGTATAACTTCTAGGTGGTCTTCAATCCCTTTGCAACTAATTGCCCCACATAAGTCATAAATGCCAGCCCATCATTTGATCCCATGGTAAATGGATTTCTGAACCAAGAAACCTTCCTTTAGGAGAGACCAGGCCAATTCATGTGCCTTCTCTGTGCAAATAGGGAAGGCTTCTATATTTGCCCAGGCTAAATTTCCCACATACCCCACTTTCAGAAGCAAGCAAATTGTCTAAGGCTAAGTGATTTTGATAGTTAGCATTGTGCATTTTAGTGCTCTGTTTGGCCAGTAAATTGAGGTTTCTTTCAATTTCCTTAGTTAAAATTCCAGCTTGACAAATGCAGCTTGACAAAATCCACAGAAAGACTAGCAAAAATTTATAACCCAAACCAGACATGGTGGCACACACCTATAATGCCAGTGGTTCTAGAGGATGAGGCAGAAAGATCAAGTGTTCAAAGCCAGCCTTAGCAATGGAAAGGTCCTAAGCAACTCAGTGAGACCCTTTCTCCAAATAAAATACAAAGTAGGGCTGGGGATGTGACTCAGTGCCCTTAGGTTCAATCTTTGGTCGGGGGGCGGGCAGGGATAGTGGGTAGAGTAGCCCCAGACCCAAGGATGCTCAGTGAGGTCCATACTATATCTTTTAATGAGGCTTCTCCAACATTTTGTACCCCAGGGGAGGCCATATGTCCCTGACATTGATTATTTTAGGCATATGTTTCACATTGTTAACATACTGCTTGGGTATGTTGGAGAGCTGGGTAATGTAGAAATGTTTGAACAATGTGGCCATCTGGCCAATGTCAATCTCTTGGTGGGACTGCTTGACAAAGGCTAGGTCTAGAGCCTCAGGAATTGCTATTCTTCAAATTTCTACCATCAATCCAGGAGATGACTCCTACTTTTAGTTTTAAGCCAGGTGTTTCATGTTCTGATAGTTAGAGTCCCATACTGCCAATGGACTAGGAAATAGAACAGGGTGACAGACAGAGCCATTGATTCTGTTGTAACATTGGAGGCCATGAACTTTCCCTCTTGGTCTGCTTTTACAGTTTCTCTGAGCAACTCTGATGTTTCCCCTTTGATGTATCTGATGATGAGTGACTGTCATCCTTTAGGAACCCTTATAGCATCTTGGAGTGATTTCTTTATTCTATTTTATTTATGTCTTTCCCTCTGAGTTGATTAGGCCTTTTATTTATTCAAAGATTGTGCACATGGAGGTAGTGAAGGCATATTTGCAGTCTTAATATGTTGACACATATCCCTGCTTCCAGTAGAAGGGCTCAGGTCAGTGCAGTGAGTTCTACTTTTTGTGCTCAAGTTCCTTTTGGCAAAGACAAAAGTTGTACCTCAGTTGTGGAATTTGAGATCACTATAAGCACCCAGCAATATTTTTGCCCTCTTCCACAAAACTGCTTCTATTTGGAAAGTACTCAGCCTTAGGATCTTTGAGAGGTTGGTCTGTTCAGTCCAGTTGGCAGGAATAATATACATCATCCATGATTTTGATGCAACCTTGATCTGGTCAACCTGGCTTGATAATAGGCTGTATGATCACAAGACTTAAGATCTGCACTATTTCCAGGTGGGATGTATGGGTTTTTGCCCAGTATTCCCTGATATTTGACCAATTGGGTCTTAGCTAGGTCTAGCCTTTTACGCTCCATTACTGTCAATCTAGAATGTAGAATGTGGCACTTGGACCATTGATTCTTGTTCCATAATTTGTCAACCTCTGCCACTAAAACTGCCATGGTCGCAAATGCTTGTGAGTAGGATGGCCAGATTGGGCAACAGGTTTAGGTTGTTTAGAAAGAAAGATGATGCCATGGACCCAGTATTTGGATCAGGATCCCACTGTAACACCAGCAATCTTTTGTATGTACAAGAACATATGAGTGAGTGAAGCCCCACTTAATCTCAAAGTTTTTTAGTTGAGCTTCGCATAACTAAGGATTTTGTTCACCCAGTTTGTGGCTTCATAAAGGAGTTTTTCCAAGACAGAGAAATCCAGAAACCTGTGACCTTGATGAACTCTCCTTCCTAATGTTGGTTTGACAGAACCAGGGTTGTGCAGATAATCTATTATTTTTCTGGGCAGAGTTGACATTGTTCTTGGGATAGCTGAAAACCAAAGTTTTTTTTTTTTGTTTGTTTGTTTTTGGAATCCAGGTCTCTTTATGGGTGAATCACATCCCCAGCCCTTTTTTATATTTTATTTTGAGACAGAGTCTTACTGAATTGTTTAGGGTCTTACTAATTTGCTGAGCGTGGCTTTGAATTTTCAATTCTCCTGCCTTAGCCTCCTGGGATTGCAGATGTGTACCATTACACTCTCCTTGGCCTTTGTTCTTGAAACCTTATAGCCAGTTTTCTGTAAGAGGGTGAGGAGTAGTTGTGTTCCATCCATAAAATCCTCCTACGTTTGGCCAGCAGTAGGTTGTCCACACATTGGTGTATGTGGACAATACCATCTGTATTGGTCTGCTGGGGAAGCTTTTAAATCAGAGGCTAACATAGTGTTGTAAATGGTTGGAAATTTTTCAGTCTTTAAGGCTGTCTAATCCATGTCAGCCTACTTTTGTCTCTATTCTTAAGATTACCCCAATGGAGAGGGAAGATAGGTTAATTCTGAGACCAGGCAAATACAGAAGAAGGCATCTTTGAGCTCTAGACATGTGAAGAAGGCAGCTTTAGCAGGATAATAGTCTGGAATGGCTTATAGTCAGCTGTTTCAAGCTTTTGGACTAGCAGGAAAATTGTGTTCCAAGATGATTTTATACTTTAGAAGATTTTATACTTTAGAAGTCTCTCTAGGTGCCTATGGATCCCAATTTGTGCCTTATAAGGAATGAAATACTGTTTTTCTTGGACAAGCTTAGCCCCCTGCTTTACTTCTACTATTATTGGATATATAAGTCAGGCCAGTCTAGGAGAATTGTGTCTAGCTCATACCCCCAGCACCTTGAAAGAACACTCAGGTTCTTATAACAGCCTTTGCATAGACTGCTGAAAGACCACTCTTCTCCTTGCAGGACTGTGAAAGTCAGAATTTTTGCTTCTAGATTTCCTAGGGCCTGGGTGACTTCACTGTGAGAATTGAAAGTTTTGTGGATCTGCAGCTTTCCCAATAGATTCTGACCCATTAACATCAGAGCAGTCAGGGAGGTATAGGAAGTTTGTGAATAACTTTGTGGCCACCTAAATTGTATCATCAAGACAATAAGCACTGGTGACAAGATCAGCTACCTCTGACTCCCACAATTGTGGCTTATCTCTGTGAGAGAGGCCCACCAGTTAAGTTACCACAGAATGTTCTGCCCTAGCATGAATCATGAAATCCATGATCCCAGTCCCCTACATTTATTTGGACCAGAGGCTCCTGGGGTCTAACAAAATGCAAACCTGCCACAGTCTGGCTGGGCACAATTCAGGAGCCACTTGTCAAAAGAAACAAACTTTATTTTTAGAACCACACATGCCAAACAAAACAGCTCCTCAGGAAAACCTTCAAAGCCCAACTGCCACCACCAGCTTCCCACAAGCCTCTCCACCTCCCCCATTCCTCCTGCTCTTGAGGCTGATTGGCTGGGTCGCATGGGCAGAGCCAAAAAAAAGTCCCCCAATGAGCAGCTCCATTGTCTGAAAGGACAGGGAAACAGCCCAATGAGCATCACCGCAGAGGAGCCAATCAGTTGGCAGCTAGAAGTTGCTGGGGCCGCTGTGAGCCAATCATCAGCTGGCAGCTGGAAGTTTGCTGGCAGCTGGAAGTTTGCTGGGGCCCCTTCAGCTGTGGCTCTCAACACTAACCAGTCCTAGTCTTCCTCATAGTTTCCCATAGCAGCCAATCCAACAAAATCATCCTCAAGGTCTTCATAAGGTACTTTCATTGTTTACCATCCTTGAACCACTTGGCCTCACCCCCTTGGTCCAGGGGCCAGGTGATAATCCTCTGACTACTGGGGGCTCTCATTCTTTCCAGTGAGTTTTTTTTTGGGGGGGGGGTGGATACCAGGGATTGAACCTAGGGGTGCTTAACCAATGATCCACATCCATCTTCAGCCCTTTTTATATTTTAGTTAGAAACAGGTGAGGCTGTGATCTCTGAAATCTCAATCCTATTGTCTCAACCTCCTGAGCTGCTGGGATTAAAGGTGCACACCACAACACCCATCCCAACTGACAATATTGGTCACACTGGTTCCTTTCTAACCTCACCTGAGTGAGGTACTTCTTTTCCTGAGTGAGGCTGACTCCTTTTCTGGCCTCAGGTTCATCTAGATGGGATGCTTTTTCCATGAGTGTATGGACTATCGACTAAAACAGCAACAAGCAGATTTACCTTCTTTTCCTTTCTGCCTCACTGTGGGCTCCTTGATCTCAGTTGATGAACACTTCCATTGCAAGTAGTTGTCTTGTATTCATTCCAGTGAAACCCTCTAAATTTTGTTGTTTATACTGGATGTGTTCCTAGGCCTGACCTACAAAATCTGTATTAACCACTCACTGACACTCAGCTGCTTCTGGATCAAAGGGTGTGGAGATGTAACTTTGTATAATCTCTCAAACAATTGACATGGGCTCTTTTTAGATCCCTGAAGCACCTCTGAAGTCTTGCTCATTTTATGACTTTCTTCCCTCCTTCCTTATGCTACCTGAAAGTGCCTCTTAATAACACTCAAGCATCTGAAACTTCTGGTCATCATTAGAGTCCCACAAGGGATCTTCCTTGAGGAATCGATTCACAGTTCTTGCATGTTTCTCCAACTACTTTAATGCAGAATGGGTAATTTGTAACTGTTCTCCAACTATAAAAAGTCAGAAGTAGCTGGCACAATAAGTCCAAGCAGACTTATGGGTCTGGATGATGAATTGTATTAAATCAATTACAGCCTGAAGTTTCTCAGTGAAGGAGAAGGTTTAGTTTTTCCAGTTCAAGAGATCTATGGTAGTAAAAGGTTGATATATGAAGGTGCATTGTCTCCCTTGCACCTGAGCATCTTGATCTTAATAGATGGGCCTTCAGCTCTTTTCAGTGGCATCTATAGGGCACCTCAGCATGTGTGGGAGGTGTTGAGAGCCACAGCTGAAGGGGCCCCAGCAAACTTCCAGCTACCAGTTGATGATTGGCTCACAGTGGGCCCCAGCAAACTTCTAGCTGCCAACTGATTGGCTCCTCTGCGGTGATGCTCATTGGGCTGTTTCCCCGCCCTTTCAGACCATGGAGCTGCTCATTGGGGGACCTTTTTTTGCTCCGCCCATGTGACCCAGCCAATCGGCCTCAAGAGCAGGAGGAGTGGGGCGGGGGTTGAGAGGCTTGTGGGAAGCTGGTGGTGGCAATTGGGCTCTGAGGGAATTCCTGAAGAGCTGGGTGGTGCAGTGTGTGTGTTCTAAAAATAAAGTTCGTTTCTTTTGACAAGTGGCTCCTGAATTGTGCAGGGTTCTCCTGGTAGTTCTCAGTTGGAGTATATTGGGTTAAAAGTGTCAGTGTCAGGGTGGCTATTGTTAAGGCTGCTTGGGGTAGGCTTGTGGGAGGAGTGGACTGCATCCTCTGGCAAGATTCTGGCTGCAGTAGATATAGGAAACAGAGACAACACTGGAGGATTCAAGTAGGGGAATCTCCTCTGGCTCTCCAATTTAAATGGACTTCTAAGATTGCAGTCAGCATTTTGAGTGAGCCATCACCTGGGCCATCATATTTATTTATAGTTTTTTTTCCAGACAAGATGTAAGCTAATGTGGTTAAAAGAGACCATGTCTTGCCAACAATCTATGTAGGGGAATTTGTAAAGGTGGTCAAGAGTTCCTATAATGACCTTGCTAACTAGTTCTTTATCTAGTGATCTCTTGGAGGTCCAACCTATTTTGAACTATTTATTCCACAGGTCTTGATTTTGTGGTAGTAAACTCCATAGTCTCCAGAATATCAACTATTGAAATTATTTTAATAGTCTCTAAGGAGTAAACTTACTCTTATTTGCTACCCACTTCCTCCCAGAAACTATGTCAATCACACACAGAGGAAGAAAAAGGGAAAAGAATGAGCAAATGCTTTGTCTACAGCTGCTTTCCTCAATGAGATATTCCAGGTGCCTCAGCATATGTGGGACAGTATAAACTTGAGCATCAGAACCCCTCTGAGGACCCCTAAACCAGATGAGGATCACTCCAAATTCCTGAATCAGGACTGTACACTCACTTTGTTCTTTGATGAAGTTGGAACTCTCCCATCGTTCATCTTCTTCACTCACTCTTACACAATATCTCCAACTCTCTGGTCAGTACCTTAGAGTTGAATTTTCCTCTAGCATCATCAATAATATTTAGGGTACTCTGGGAAAATATTAGGTTCCTCTTCTGCCACTTAGGGGCAGATCTACTTCTTATACCAGGGTTTCTACCTGTCTAGTTAGTTGTGCTCCCCATGCTGGTTCCTGGGTTCCACTGGATTCCTTTGTGCTTCTAGGTCCTTGCCCTATCACCCTGAGAGCATTCATAGATCAATTGGTCTGCTGTTGCCAAGTGAGGTTGGCTCTCCTGGTGTTCTAGGGCTCATACCCCAGCAACAAGGAAGGTAAAATCACCATCTCCAAATCTTGGACACAAGCCTCCAAGAATAGTGGAATTCTCATACAGAGAGAAGGGACACTGGGTAGTTCAGCAGGAAGCAGCTTTATTAATGCCAGCACTGACCCAGTGGATTCACATCCAAATGCAATGCTGCAGGGTATTGCCTCAGTTAGTTTCCTTTTACATGTTAGAATCTTTGTCTCCCCTATATGGTAAAATGTATTCTTTTTAAAAAATTTGTTCTACTTTGTTATACAAGAGAATAAAATGCATTTTTTTCTTTTTCTAAATTTGTTCTAATTAGTTAAACATGACAATAGAATGCATTTTGACACTTCATATGTAAATAGAGTATAACTTCTCTTTCTTCTGGTTGTACATGATGTAGAGTTGCACTGGTTGTGGGTCATATATGCACATAGGGTCATAATAACTACTTCATTCTACTGTCTTTCCCACCCCCACTCTCCTCCCTTACCTTTAAGTCCCTCTGTCTAATTCAAAGTACCTCTTTCTTCCCTAGCTTCCCCTCTTTATTATGAATCAGCATCTGCATATCAGAGAAGACATTCTGCCTTTGGTTCTTTGGGATTGGCTTACTTTGTTTAGTATAATATTCTCCAGCTTTATCTCTTTACCAAAAAAAAAAAAAATGCCATAATTTCATTCTTCTTTAAGGCTGACTTATATTCCATTGTGTATAAATACCATTCATTTATTGAAGGGCACCTAGGTTAGCTCCATAAATCAGCTGTTCTAAGTTAAGCTGCTATAAACATTGATGCAGCTATGTCACTATAGTATACTGAATTTAAGTCCTTTGACTATAAACCAAGGAGTGGGATAGCTGGGTCAAATGATGATTGCATTCCAAGTTTTCTGAGGAATCTCCACATTGATTTACATATGGTTACACTGGTTTGCAATTCTACTAGCAGTGTATAAGTGTACCTTTTCCTCACATAATCAACGACACTTATTGTCACATATATTTTTGATAGTTGCCATTCTGACTGGAGTAAAATGAAATCTTAGTGTTTTGATTTGCATTTCTCTAATTGCTAGAGATGTTAAACATTTTTCCATATATTTGATTATTAATTATATTTCTTCTGTGAAGTATCCTTTCAGTTCTTTAGCCCATTTATTGATTGGGGTATTTGGGTTTTTTTGTTTGTTTGTTTTTTGGTGTTGAGTGTTTTAAGTTCTTTATATATCCTAGAAATTAATGCTGTAACTGAGATGCTTGTGGTAAAGATTTTTTTTTTTCCCATTCTAGGCTCTCTAAATCTGTATAACACTTTTGACAATATTCATTCTGTTTATCCAAGAGCACAGGAAATCTTTTCATCTTCTAAGTTCTTCCATTCCTTTCTGTAGTGTTAGGTAGTTTGTACTATAATAAAATAGAAAATCTTGAAGATATTAACAAATTTCTAGAGACATATGATCCACTCAAACTGAATCAGAAGGACATACACAATTTAATGAGATAAATGAAATAGAAGATGCTATCAAAAGCCTACAACCAAGAAAAGCTGAGACCAGAAGAATTCTCAATGAGTTCTGTGAGACCTCAAAGAGTTAACACCAGTACTGGTAAAGCACCTCTGGGTTCAACCCACAATATCCCCTGCCAAAATAAATAAATAAAAAAGAATAGCCTATTCATTGTGGGTAGTTCTCTCTCAACATTTTATGACATTTTAAATTCTGACAAATAGGCAAATAAATGAAATAGAAGGCATCTGGATTGGAAAAGAAAAACTATCTTTACTTGCAGATTAAATGATCTTGTATACAGAAAGTCCTCAGGAATACACTAAAGAGATTATTAGAACTAATAAGTCTCACAAAATTGTAGATAACAAGCTTTTGTTTGTTTTTGGGACTAGGAATAGAATCCAGGAATGCTTAATTAGACAACATCTTCAGCCTTTTTTATTTTTTAAGATAGTGACTCATTTAGTTGTTTAAGCTGGACTTGAATTTGTGATCCTTTACCTTAACCTCCCAAGTTTCTGAGATTATAGGGGTGTGCCATCAAGCCTGATTAAACTACATTACAAGATTAACATGCCAAATTGCAACTGTATTTTTAGCCTCTATTGTTATAGTGTAGCAGCACACCCCAGCCATCTGCCACTAACTTCTTCCCAGATGTCTCACAAATTTGAAGAGTGAAACCCTCAGACAGTAGAAGACAATGAAAGGAGTACAACTTATTCAAGTGAGAAGAAAAAACAGTTCTTACTGGGTGATAGGGAAACTGATATCAGGTTTCCATTCAAGTGTACTAGTTTGAGGATTTTTATAGCTATTTAGTAGGGGCATTAATCAATATTTATGCTAGTTAGGTATTGGGAAAGTACTAAAGATGTTGATCAATAGCTACATTAATGAGGCAGTGGAAAAGTCCGAAGCCTAATTGGTTTAACCCGTAACATTCTGATTTGTTAGCTCTTGACTCTGTAGCCCTCCTTCAGGTCTACCTTGCCTTTTTTTCCTCACTGCCCAGGGACATGTGCATTGTTAGGAATGTTTGGAATGTTTCTACTTGTTCATTTCATGGAGTTATTTTTCATTTAAAGAAGCCTCTTTTGTGAATGGGGAGATTGCATTATCTGTCTGCATATTTTACTATCTGTCTTATTTAAAATCAATTATAATTCTATATATTAACAAATATCAATCTAAAAGTGAAATGGAGAAAAATATTTTACAGAGAAGTCATCAGAATGAAATACTTAGGATTAAATATAACAGATTTGCAAAAAAAAAAAAAAGTAGGTTTCAGATTGTTGAAAGAAGTTTAAGAAAATCTAAATAGTTGGGAAGATATTCATGGATTGTACTACAGTATTAAAGGCTAGTTCTCCAACTTGAACCACAGATTCAATGTAACTGGAGATACCAAAATAATTCAAATTCTAGCTGATTGCTTTGAAGAAGGGTATCCTGACATTCATAAGAACATTCAAAAGCCTAGAATAACCAAAATAATAGTAGAAAGTATGAACAAAAAGAACTCACATATCTTTATAAAGCTATAATTATCAATCTAATGTCATTCTAGCCAGGTGCTGGGCAGAGATCTATAATCCCAGAGGATTAAAAGACCAAGGCACAAGGATCACAAGATCAAGACCAGCCTCATGAATTTAGGAGGGTCCTAAGCAGCTTAGGAAAACCCTGCCTCAAAAATTAAAAGTAAAAAGTGGATATAACTCAGTCACAATTTACTCCTGGGTTAAATCCTCAGCCTCCACATTTATACACACCCAATGTGATTCTGATGTAAAAATGTCAGTGGGGTACAATTTTGACTTAGAAAGTTTTCTCACTTATGGTCAGTTGATTGTAACTGGAGATACTAAGATAATTCAGTGCTGAAAAAACAGCTTTTCCAAAAATAGCTGTAATATTCATGGGCAAAAGCAGGACTTCCTCTTTCACACCATTTGCAAAAATATGTAGAAATTTCCAAAAAGCAAAATCTTCTGGCTCATATTATAAAAGTCTTAGAATGTAAAAATAAATTTTTTGTGACCTTAGATTAAACAGTGTTTTCTTTGATGAGGTAATCAAAAGCACAAACAGTAAAAGAAAGATTAAACTGGATTTCAGAGTTTAAACTTTTGTCATAGATCATGAAGAAAGTAAAAGTTACCCATATTCTGGGAGTAAAATAATTGTACATCTTATATCTAATAAGTGACATATCTAGAATATGTTCTCATAATGTGATAATAAAAATATAAACACTTAAATTACGGGTAAGTGAGCCAACTAAGCACATGAAAATAAGCTGAACATAATTAGCCATTAGAAAAAAATCCAAAATAACAAGATACTTACACTAAAAAGTAAGCCTATAGTAAAAAAAAAAAGAAAAGAAAGATATGTATTGGTGAAATATGAAAAAATTTGTAGTCTCACACATTGCTATGAAGATATAACATGAAATCGTTACTTTCTTTAGAAAACGGTTGGTGTTTCATTGAATGATTAAACAGATTTAACATATAATTCTAAAATACTCTCCTAAAAAGATTAAAACATGTGTTCATGCAAAATTTATACATGAATATTCAGAGCAATGGCCCAAAGTAAGAAAATAAGGCAAATGTCCAACTGCTTGCTGTGGAGATAGTTCTAGGTAGATGGTTAACAGATAGTGGATTTGTGTTGTCATGGAAGAAGAGATGTTTCCAGAGAAAGGTTTTAGGAATTCCTGGAGAGGAGGGGGAAATTGTCTCTGGACAAGACAGATTCTTGGCAAACATAACAGAAATTACTTTCAACTCACACCAAACAGAGGTGTAGATAAGGGTTTATTTAGGAAGTAAATACACATTCAAGGGAGAATTCTGGTCAAGTCAATTGTTAGAAATACTGCATTGGACTGGTGGAGCCATATTTATAAAATGGTGGCAGATAGGGTTTGGAATAACTGTAGAGCTGCAAAAGTTTCTGCCAGTTTTCCTGTGTATTTTCCTCATCTTGTTCATGGGCCAAAGACCTGTTGCTGAAGAATTATAAGTGTCTGAAACATTGAGATATTTTAAGACCTTCTTTCAGAAGGAGATTGAGGATTCTTTTTTAAGTTGTTAGATGGATCAACTAGTCTATATTGGGAAATTACAATAACAAATGAAAGGTAAATCTTATCATTTAAATACTTGTACTATTATCTAGAACTTAAACTGATGATACTATGGCTTATGCCAAGGTTTTACTCAATTTTATTAAACAAAGAAAAGGGGGAAAAAAGGGCCCCACAGGCACACATTTATAAATATATAAGATATATTTACCTTATAAATATCTTAATTTTTTTCTTAAATTGTGACATTGAGAGTTTTACTGTTGCTGAACATGATTCAGTAAATTAAATCAGATTTCAAAGATAGAATTTAACCCCTGACATAATGAAAATGACTGAGAAATCTGGTACAGGAAAGTAAATTTTCAACTGCAGTGTTTACAACCATGTAGCTTTATGGGATTGTCAGGTAATTAAAAATTATGAAAAGATTTCACTGGACCCATTTCTCAGGTCAATTTTTAATGTACACTGCAGTGTGGACTGGAAAGTCCACCCATGAATCTAGATTAATTGTACTGGTTACAATGGTCAGTTATACCTATATGTTGATCCTGTGGTAATCAGGCTATCTGGGATTATCTTTTGAGGAAAAAGAGGGCATATATATTTACTTATCTGGACAATTGTCAGAAAGATTATTAAAAATAGATTTTTCTCATTCAGGCCAGTTATTTACATAAAATATACACCAATGTATTGTTGCCCTGATCATTCTGTAATAGAAATTGGCACCTTTCCTAAGTAGATATATTGTACAAATATCTTGTCATTACAACACAAGGTATCTGAAATAGTGGATATATTTTAGGCTTGTCTCCTAGAATGGACTGGAACAATCACCTGAGGATGCCATAACTCCTAGAAACTTTAACTTTCAGTGAGATGGCACCCCAAAGAATGTTTTGATGTTTGACTTCTTCATTTTTTTTACATTACTGATAGGTCTAGTAGACTCCTTAATGTGAGAATTTAGAGAAAGGATGATGAATATCCTGTAGTCTGTAAAACTACAACTTATTGTATCACTAGTTATTGCCAGCTAATATTTCAGAGCTATAATATGCTGAAATTAATGTTCAGGCTTTGAAACAGGTGGATGTCAATTAATCAGATCTAGGCAAGCTCCTGCTCTTAGGAGTAACTATTATAAATATTATTCCTTTCATCTACAATTACAGCCTATGTTTTAAACTTACAACATGTAAATTTTCTTAATAGTTTGTCTTAAATTACTTCCAAGATCCTTTATAGTCAGATAAGATTATTAAAATAGATTTTTCTTATTTAGTCCAATTATTTACATAAAATATCCACCAGTGTATTGTTGGAAGAATGGGAACTAAGTTAAAATGCTCTAGAGGTCAATGTAATGAATAATGAGAATGAGCCTTCTGCTTTATGGTGTGTGGAAAGGCTTAAATGCCATGCCAATGAAAATGTCTGTTACTATGGCTAAACACAATGCTTCCCAATAAAATTGGGAAAAGATTAAAAATCTTCTGATGAGTGTTTGGCAGAATAATAATAATAACCTGGATCTTCCAAGTTGATTATGTCATTGAGATAATATGTTTTCTACTCATTCCTTTTGTGTTTCAATAGTAGATCCTGATGTCAGACCAGGAATCCAATGACTAAAAGATATGATTCCCTAATTGCCTTGAAATATTAAGAAAGGGAGAATATGTGAGGAATCACTTTGACTTACTATGGCTTCCAGTCCTGATACACCACAGGGATCTGAAAGATTATTGTAGTCTGGCATGATAGTGCCATGACTTGTGACTCTCCCCGCCCCTCAATTCAGATAGCAAGGCCATTCTTCTGAGCTGGCATACCCCTGGGGTTGAGCTACACTCACCAATTCCTTTGAAATCCTATCCCTTTGTAATATTCCATGGAAGCTCCCTTCTATTGTGTGTCCCCTTCTCTTGCTCTGCCTTTGGATGTAGCCTTCATGGATGTCAGTAAATAGCTGACAATAGACGTCATGAAGCTAGACTCAACTCCCTGAAACCTGACCCCTTGCCTCATTTAAATGGCTTCTTCCGAGAAAAAGGTTCAGTGACTGTGCACACACTCTCTCTCTCCCCCCACCCACCCAAGGTAAGAGAAACCAACAAAGGACTCAAAGAAAAAGGTAAAAATAAAAAAATTTATAAGCATGCTTTTTGTTTCTCAGTGGTTCATGAACTTTTCTTTAAGATTTAGTATTTATTTCTTTATCCTAACCATCACAGTATCACAAGTGAGAAATCCTATCTTTAGGAGACTCCCAGTCTTTTGACATTTTCAAATGGCAAGGCTGTTTGGCCTTTGCCTTAGAGGGATATTATTTTTTTTTTAATCTTCCATGGCTTTTTTCTGGAAGTGAACTCCTTAAAGGTAGTCTTATTTGGGTACTTACAGGTATTAATTTTTCTTTTAGGACCACTTTTGAAATGTACCAGGGATTTTGTTATATTCTTTCTGTATTTTGGTTTGGTTTCTCAGTTAATTTTTCTCTCATTCATCATTCAAAAGTGTATTATTGCTGGCTGCAGTGGCACATGACAATAATTCCAACACTGAGGAGGCTGAAGCAGGAGAATTACATATTCTAGGCCAGCCTCAGTAATTTAATGTGGTCATAAGCAATTTAGTGAGATCCTGTCTCAAAATAAATGAAAAGGACTAAGTATTCTACTCTGTGGTAAAATGTCAATCCCTATTAAAAAAAAATATGCATTATTTAATCTCCATGTATTTTTACACTTCTAGAAGTTCTTCTTGCTTTTGATTTCTGATCTTAATCCATTTGTATTTTACAAGATGCAAGAAATCATACTTTTTTGAGGGGGCATGATACTTACTATTTGCTGTAACTCACTTGGTAGCCTATAATATTGTCTGTTTTGGAGAATGTTCCATGAGCAGTTGAGAGTAAAGTAAATTCAGCTCTTGTTTGATGAAATATTCTATATATTTTAGTTTGTTAGGTCCATTTGATCTATAATTTTTAGGTATGAAGAGGCTTTATTGGACTTTGGATAACTGATTTGTGAGAGCAGTATGTTAAAGTCATTCATTATTATTGCATTGGGTTGTATTTGATCCTTTAATGTTTGTTCATTTGTTTTACATCAGGTACACAGATGTTTGGAGTACAAAAGTTTACTATCGTGTATTCTTTTTGGTGTATTTTCTTTGCTGTAATAATAAACTGAGTTGCACATACCTGTAATCTCAGGCACTTGAGAGGCCAAAGCAGAAGGATTACAAGTGTTAAAGACATGCTTTCATCTTTCCTACAAATTTTCATTGGGTCCTTACTCATGCTAATGATTTTCATTTCATTTTCTCCTTTTTCATTTTATTTTGTATCTGTCTTAAGGTATTGATGACTAATTATTAGTCTCTTTTATATTCTGTCATTATTATTAGCTTTGCAAATATTGCAAATAAAATCTGGAATTTGGCCTGGGGATATAACTCAGTTGGTAGAGTGTTTCCTTTGCATGCAAAAAGCCCTGGGTTCAATCTCCAGCACCACAAAAAATAAAAATAAAAAATAAATAATAAAAAACCAAACAGACAAAAAAAGCTTGAAATTTATTTGAGAACGAGAGAGAGAGAGCGAGAGAGAGAGAGAACGCTAGTTTAGATTCATTTGCATATGTGGAAAGCCTTAGTGTATATTTTTAAACTAAAATAACAGTAATTTTCTAGGATTAACTCAATTAAAAAATAGTATTTCATATCCTAATGACCAATATCTAGCAATAAGTGCAACTTGTGGTGTTTATTACTTTGAAAGACATAGAAACAAGAAAAGACACCAGGATGAGTAGTTCTTTCATTCTTCATTGATATCTGATTGGTAAGAGCTAGTATTATTACATCTCATGAGAATTTGATTATTTAAAACTTATTTTTCTTTTTTCTCAAAAAAATTTTGACTATTTATAAAGCATTTTCTGAAATGAAAAGGCAAATATATCATGTGGTTCAATATTTCTTAGGTGTAGAATTATCATATGGAATTCTTCATTTATATCTACCTATTAATGTTTTTCATGAATATTAAATTATACAGATTTTTTTTTCTATTTGAATTGGCTACCATACTAATTAACTGATTAAAAAAATAAATCTGAATTGTCAGGACCTCAAGAATGGAGACAGTGCTTGAAGGGCCTGATGAAGAAAATATTGATGGAGTTTCATCTTTTGAAGAAAGAATGGTCCTGGGCCACAGATCCCATATAAAATTTCCATTTAGTATTGTTTTTTCAACTCTTCTCTATTGTGGTGAGACTGTCTCTGCTTTGTATATGTTTAACATTTATCGAAATAATAATGACAAATTCTGGATGTCATTTACCATCGGCTTCTTTTTTGTGGGAATAGTTTTGGACCAGGTTACCCTAATGTTTTTTCACAAAGATTTGAACAAAACTAAAGCTATACTACTATTTTGGCACATTTTTTTTTTAGGACCGATAGTGAGGTAAGTGCCTTTTTTTTTCTTCCCATTTACTTATTATTTCAAACAAATAGATTATAAATACTAGACTAACAAAATTTAGGTTGTAAAACCATTGTCTTGAGAAATGTTTTCCTTTTAGTTTGATTTTCATACTTCTAGAACAGTCAGTAAATAATTATCATTGTCTATAATGAAATAGGAATTAATTGTTTTGTGTGTTTTGTGCATTTATCGCATTTTGATCTTCATCATTTCTCTCTTTCTGCCAATATAGTTTTTTTTTTTTTTTGGTTTGGTTTGGTTTTTCTGTTTGATGTGGGGGATTGAATTCAAGGGCACTGGACCACTAAGCCACATTCCTAGCCCTATTTTGTATTTTATTTATAGAGACAGGGTCTCACTGAGTTGCTTATGGCCTTACTAAATTATGAAGGCTGGCTTTGAACTTGAAATCCTCCTGCTTCAGTTTGCCAAGCCTCCTGGATTACAGGTGTTTCACTGTGCCCAGCCCAGGTATTTTAAATAGTTTGGAGAAATAAAGATAACAGTTTATATTTTAAAAATGAGAAGAGAAAAAAGAGAGAAACTCTTTGAAAAATCATCTCATTTTCCTTGTAAGTTGAAGGGATCTACCATTTTAATTGTAGGTTTTCAAGGCACCTAGAATTTATAGCTAAAACTTGAAATATTAATATGTAGTTACATAGGCCATAGTGTGGATGCCTGTAATTCCAGCCACTGGAAAGGCTGAGACAGGAATATTCAAATTTCAAGGTCTACCTCAGCAATTTAGCTAGTCCCTATCTTAAACAATAAACAGGATTGAGATTGGGCTCTGGAGTAGAGTGTCTCTGGTACAAAAAAAAAAAATCTATTTCCTTATAATTTATTACTGTGTTGATTTGTGTGAGGGTGGGGGGAATATATATATTTGTTGTTGTTGTTGTTTTTGTTTTTCTTTTTGGTACTGGGGATTAAACAAAGAGCACTACTTTCCCAGTCCTTTTTATTTTTTACTTTGAGACAGGGTCTTGCTTACTTGTTTAGGGCCTCCCTAAGATGTTGTGGGGTTTTTTTAATATTATTTTTTAGTTGTAGTTGGACACAATATTTTATTTTATTTGTTTATTCTTATGTGGTGCTGAGGATCCAAACCAGGGACTCACATGTGCAAGGCAAGCGCTGTACTGCTTAGCCACACAAACCCAGCCCACTAAGTTGTTGAGGCAACTTAAACTTAGAATCTTTTACAGAAAATCTGTACTTTAGTAGAAGTTCAAATTAAAAGTTTTTCAATGCTAAAAAAATTAATCCCAAGTGTATTAAATTATTTTGAGTCAGTGACCTGAGCTCATTTAATTTAGGTTTGATTTTATCTCTTAAATGAAAAGATCTTATGATTAAACAAGAAAAATGAAAGTACAAATTAGTACCAAATTCAATAAGTAAGTAACTTTTGGTTAATATTAAGAAACCATAAGCTTAAGCAGTGAGAAAAAAAATGTAATTAGATATTTTAATTAAAATTAATATTTTGTGTTTCTTAGAGTAATAATTTTTGTAATAAACATGTAAAAATAAAAATATGCCTTCAAGTAGATGATACTGAATTGCTTATTTTTCATTATCTTTGAAATTATATAAATTAGCTGAGCATATGATTCACACCCTATAATCTGTATTGGGAGGCTGAAGAAGGAGGATCTTAGGTCTGAGGGCAGCCTCAACAATTTAGTGAGGCCTAAGCAACTCTGCAAGACCCTGTCTTAAGATTAAGAAATATAGAAAGGATTGAGGATGTAGCTTAGTGGTTAAGTACCTCTGAATTTAATCCCTAGTCCTCCTGCTGCCCACTCTAGGATATCCAAATTAAAGTAAAGTGAGTAATTATAGGTAATAAAATATTTGGTAAAAATATCTTCAACATAAACATTGCCTACCTCTTCATTTTTAAATAATCTTACTGTTATTAAGTCATTAATTTGTTTTTATCCTTTATACCCTTTCTTTACTTATCATAATGATATTCTTTCTTAAATAGAAATCTATGAAAGAGAGAATGCTTTGGGAAAAACTCTGATTTCTCCCTTAAAACAGGGTATTTTTAATGTACTTGTATACTTAGAATGTATACTTAAAATTACCCTAGAAAATTTCATACTTATTTACAACATTCTGACAAATTCTATCAGGAAAACTACTTTTAACCTAAGCAGATATGAAGAAATTTCATATAAATTTTGAATTTTTAAATAGCATGCATTTTTAAATAACAATAAATCTTTATATACTTTCATGTGAAACTTGTATTTGTATTTGTCATGTGCAAGTGATATACAAATCAAATGAATTACATATAGTTATATGATTTATCAAATAGTTGGAAAAACATGTTACTATCTATTATTCACATTTCTCATATTCTCTCTTTTTATGGTTTCTATTCTGCTTTTTAGCAGTTTTCCCATGGATGTAATGTAAACACAATATGATTGTATTCTATCTTTCTTATACAAAAAAAATTTTTTTTCACTACTAGGGATTGAACACAGAGCCTGTCATATGCTAGACAAGTAAGTGCTCTGAGCTATATCTTGAACATTTTAAATATATACATATAAAATATTGAATATAATATTTGGCATATTACATATATTATACAAATAACATTTTATATACTATATGAATAATATTTTATATATAAAATAGATAAGTAATATTTTATATACTTGTTGAGAGCCGCAGCCAGATGTTGAGAGCCTCAGCCAAGTCGGGATGGTGCCTGGTGTTTTACCAGGGTGGAGTTCGTGGAGTTCCCTAAGTTCCTGTGGAGCTCTTGTGGAATTCCTAGAAAGTTCGCGTGGGTGGAGTTGGTGGGTAGAGTTCCAGTTGAGTGTTCACGGATGTGCTGAAGGTGGCGGTTGAGCTCTCAGGGAATTCCTGGAGAGCTCGAGTGGTGTGGCACGCAGCCTGGATGCTAAAAATAAAGTTTGTTCCTGCTTGACAAGTGGCTCACAAATTGTGCCCAGCCAGACTGCTGCATTTGGTGACCCGCACGGGGAACTACTGAGGGTAAGTGATAAGGTAAACTGCTCACCCCTGAGGGCAGGGTGAGAGGATGGGTAGCCATTTTAAGATTCTTCTTTTGTTTTGTTTCACTTTTGTTTTAAGTTGCCTGTCCCTGGAGATGGGTGAGACGAAAGAAAAACCGCTTACATCTGAGGAAAAACTATTTGCATCTGAGGAATAGATAGGGAGAAAGGATGGATGGACATTTCAGGAGGATAGAAAGGCTGATATAATGAATTTTTGTTCCATTATTGTTTCATTTTGTCTCGGTTTCCTTTTGCATTATCTTAGTGAGGGGTATCTTCCTCACAGAAATAGGGAATTAAAAATTAGTAAGAACCTAACCAAAAGGGCATTAAGTCAAGTGCTAGAGGAAGGAGGCATCTCAGTAAAGTCAATAACAGTTAGGGCATTCATTAAGATGATACAAAGGTATAACCCATGGTTCATTAAAGAGGGGTTGTTAAATATATCACAATGGAACCATCATGGTGAAGATTTTAAAAAGGAAAGCCCAGGAACTCTGGCAGGTGGCACATTACCATTCTGGATGTTGGTACAATCTTGTTTGTTTAGTCTAGGAGAAGACATCTTACATCAAGCAAAATAGGAAGTCTCTTGAGTTAGTCAGACAAAGGAAAAAGGTCTACAGGAGGAAGGGCTATCAGGGGAGAAGTTACAACAGGAGGCTGCTACTAACACTTTTCTATCACCAGAGGGCATAAGTGTCCAACCAACAGCTCCACCTATGGAGACAACATGTGTTGGGGGGCCCCCAACCCCAATAGTTGATAGATGGGATCCTGAGACAGGACCTCAAAGATTAGCATGCCCTGTATTTGAGCAGGCAGAAGGGCAGCGAAGTCACCATGCTTTAGATTTTAAAACAGTGAAGCAGCTAAAAGGCTGTAACAACCTATGGTCCTCAAGCACCCTTCACTGTAAGCATGGTCAATTCCATTACCAACTTGAACATGACACTAGAAGATTGGACTAGTATGTGTAAAGCTGTGCTAAATGGAGAACAATACCTGTTATGGAAATTGCCAATGAGGAATTTTACACAGAGACGGCTAGGCAAAATGCAGCAGCTGGTTATCCTCAGAGAAATCTAGATATGATGTTAGGAAAGGGACCTTATGAGGTTCAGCAGCAACAAATTGCATATGATCCTGCCATATACTCACAAATTGCTGCAGATGTGGTTAGGGCATGGAAGACTTTACAAGTACATGGAGATTTACAAGGTCAATTATCTAAGGTAATGCAAGGAGCTAATGAACCTTACGCAGAATTTGTAGATAGGCTTATTCACACAGCTAGCAGAGTTTTTGGGGCTACAGAACAAGCAATGCCATAATTAAACAGCTTGCCTATGAACAAGCAAACAGATGGTGCAAGGAGGCCATTAGACCATGGAATCATGGAGATTTAAACACATATATGAAATTATTTAGGGACATTATTGAACAAAGGCAAGTCTTGGCAGCTGCAGTACAACAAGCTTTAGGTGACAGGCCAAAAACTTGCTAAAATTGTGAACAAACAGAACATTTTAAAAGGAATTGACCATAGGAGGTCAATGAACAAGCAAACAGATGGTGCAAGGAGGCCATTAGACCATGGAAACATGGAGATTTAAACACATATATTAAATTATTTAGAAGCATTATTGAACAAGGGCAAGTCTTGGCAGCTGTAGTACAACAGGCTTTAGGTGCCAGGTCAAAAATTTGCTACAATTGTGAACAAATAGGACATTTTAAAAGGAATTGACCATAGGAGGAGGGTTTAACAAAACTAGGTATCAAAGAGGTAGAATACCGGGTATTTGCCCATGATGCCATAGAGGGAGACATTGAGCTAATGAATGCAATTCTCAAACCACCATAGAGGGTACTCTGTTATCAAAAAATGGACAAAAACCAGGTGTTTACCCATGATATCATGGAGAAAGGAATTGAGCTCCATTGCCAAAAAACAAACAGGGGGACCCAATGCTCTGGGGCCCATGACCACAAATATACAGGGCACTGAAGGAACCCAGCAACACCATCAGGGTAGTGCCCAGGACACATTATCCATTAGATCCCTCACTAGACAAACCAGAGGGCATGCAGGACTTGACATCTGTGCCTCTGCCAGAACAGTACTAACTCCAGAGATGGGAGTTCAAGTCATTCCCACAGGGGTAAAAGGGCCTCTTCTCCAAGGAACAGTAGGGTTATTATTGGGATGCAGATCTTCTACTCCAAAAGGACTTATGAAAAGTCCTGGGGTAATTGATCCCGATTATGAAGGTAAAATAAAAATTATAGCCAGTTCTCTAAGGAGTATATTTCATCAGGAGATAGAATAGCACAGTTATTAGTAATACCCAGCCTACATAATAAATTTTCCACTTGTACTGTAGAAAGAGGCTCCAGGGGATTAGGCTCCACAGGTGTAGATTGGGGCTACGCTTTCTTTAAATTTAGATTCTAGCCCCATGCTAAAACTAAATATTCAAGAACATGAATTTAATGGGCTACTGGGTACAGGTGCATCATCTTAGCATCATCTCTCGTCAAGAATGGCCAAAACATTGGCCATTACAACAAGCCACTCAAACGCTTCGAGGCCTAGGAGTGGCTACCAATCCCCATAGAAGTGCGATGGTATTAGATTGGGAGGATCCTGAAGGATGTAAGGGAACTATTCACCCATATGTATTGGATCATCTTCCTATAAATGTATGGGAACAAGATGTCCTATGTCAATTAGGACTAATATTAACAAATAACATCAATTCAAATGTGCCCACTATATGGCTAGACAAGGTTTTAGGAAAGAAAAAGGATTGGAAGAAAAAGGACAAAGTATAGTGGCACCAATACAAATAGATCAAGAAAGAGATAGACATGGATTGGGTTTTCAGGAGGAGTCACTGAGACAATAAAAATTACTTGGAAATCAGAAAGACCAATATGGGTTCCTCGGTGGCCCCTGACTAAAGAAAAGAAAAAAGCAGCCCATGACCTGGTCAGACAGCAATTAGCGGAGGGACATATACAACTTTCTGTATATCCCCATAATACTCCCAATTTTGTCATCAAAAATAAATCTGGTAAATGGAGATTATTCCAAGATTTAAGAGCCATTAATAATGAGATGGTTATTATGGGACCTACTCAATCGGGGATTTCTCAATTGTCTGCTTTGTCAAAAACCTGGTATGTTTTAGTTATAGATATTAAAGATTTTTTTTTCAATTTCAATTCATCCTGAGGATAGTCCACGTTTTGCATTTACTATTGCTGCACTGAATCATGAAGGTCCTGATCAGAGATATGAATGGAAAGTACTCCCTCAAGGGATGGCTAACAGCCCAACTATGTGTCAAATTTATGTTAACAAAGTAATCCAGCCACTTAGAAATTAAAACCCTGAACTACAAATATTTCACTATATGGATGATGTATTATTAGCACACAAAGATAAAAACACATTGCTAGATGTTATGGCACACTTACAAACTTATTAAAAAAAAATAAAATCTAGACAAAGCAATAGATAAAGTACAATTAAATTTTCCAATTAATTATTTAGGAGTTCTATTATCCTTAACCATGGTCCGTCCACCAAAAATTCAAATATGAGTAGATCAACTCAAATCACTTAACGACTTTCAAAAGTTATTAGGAGACATAAATTAGATAAGGCCTTATCTAGGTATACCAACAGCAGAGTTGGGACTTTTATTTGATATCCTAAAGGATCCATCAGATCCAAATTCACTCCACATGTTAACACCTGAAGCAAGAAAGACATTAAAAATCATTGAAACATATATGGAAAATATGCATTTGGATTGAATTGATATTTTTGCCTTTATTATTTATTATACTACCAAAAATATTCCTACAGAAGTATTTTGGCAAGAAGGTCCATTATTATGGATACATTTATCTTATTCTCCTAACACTCTTCTTACTAGGTATCCTGAGGCTGTAGGACAATTAATACTCAAAGGAATAAAAGCAGCAAAGGGAGTGTTTGGAATTTCTCCCAATAAAATTATTACTCCATAAACTATGGATCAAACTGATGAGTTAGCTAATGAGTTAAATACTTGGGCAATAATCATGTGTAAATCTAATGTTTCATTTGATAACAACTTTCCATCTAATCATTTGTTGTCTTTTTGGTCTTCACATCTGTAGTTTTTCCAAAAATGACAAGAAAAACACCTATCATGAATGCTCCAAATATATTCACTGATGGGTCAAATAATGGTACAGCCGAAGTATTTACACCTGATCAAACTTTTACATTTTTTAGTACCCAAACATTCAGCTCAAAAGGTAGAGCTTAAGGCAGTATTACAAGCTTTTGTGATGTTTAAAGATTCTGTATTTAATTTATTTTCTGATAGTCAGTATATAGTTAATGCTATAGTATCTCTTGAAGATGCCTGTAGGATTTCCCCTTCCTCTACTGTTTTCTCTTTGTTTTCCACTATACAAAGTCTAATATGGGACAGAAAAGATCCATTCTTTATAGGACATATCAGGGCACATACAGGATTGCCTGAAGCCCCTGGTTTGGGCAATGATTTAGCAGATAAAACTATACACGACATACGTATTTTCTCTACACTTGAAGAAGCTACAAATTTTCATAAAAGGTTCCATGTCAATGCTAATACTTTACAAAAGCATTTTAAAATAACTAAGGAACAAGCTAGACAAATAATAAAACAATGTCAAAATTGTGTGACCTTTTTACAACAAGTTAATCGTGGAGTCAATCCTAGAGGACTGATACCTAACCATATTTGGCAGATGGACGCCACACACTTGCCAGAATTTGGAAAATTAAAATATTTGCATGTTACAGTCGCTACTTCTTCTGGATTTTTGATGGGCTCCCTTCATGCTGGAGAAAATACTAAAGATATTATAGCTCACTGCTTACAAAATTTTGCCACTGTGGGCGTTCCAAAACAGTTAAAAACAGATAATGCCCCTGGTTATACTTCTACCTCTTTTAAGCAATTTTGCTCATCATTTGGCTTTACTCATATAACAGGAATCTCATACAATCCACAGGGACAAGGCATAGTTGAAAGAGCTCATCAAACTATTAAAATGTACTTATTAAAGCAAAAAGAGGGAATTGGAAAGGGGTATATATCCCCCAAAGATAAACTTAAAATAATCCTTTTTACTCTAAACTTTTAAAATTTGGATTCATCAGGGCTTAATCCTGCAGAAAGGCATATGTTTCCAAAAAATGTACATAAGCCCAAGGTACTTTGGAAGGATATTCTAACAGGACAATGGAAAGGTCCTGACCCAGTGATTGTCTGGAGTCAGGGGTCTGTTTGTGTGTTTCCACAGGGAGAATAGCAGCTGATTTGGATTCCAGAGAGATTAACTAAAGTGATTTCTACAGATCAAAAAGATGATTTGGCTCAAATCCATAACAGCTAATATCTAGAACTCCAGTTTGGCTATCATTACATCTACGACAGTGGTTCTTCCATACCAGGAGGCTAATGAAACCAGAATGCTTTTTTGAATATCTATTTTATTATTGCCCTTTCCCACATCATGAAGTTCTATATTGTTTTTTGAGCTCATACAGGCCTAGGTTAATGTTTTGCTGATCAGTTTTATTTTTTGACTATGGAGTTTTTAAACATTGCAATGGAGATTTCACCTGTAAAAAGTTACAAGGCCGTTACTATTATGTTGTGTTGTATGTATTATATTATGTGTGCACACTTATGGTTTTTTTTGTATGTCTGTGTATATGCATATGTCTGTATATCATATATGATGAATGCTCATGAAAAAATGGATCCAAATATTTTTATTATTCACGTGATTTAAATGGTTTAATTTAAATTGGGTAAACAGCTATTCAGGATTGTTTTAATATGTGAACAAAAAAGGAAGTTAACAGATCTGTTTCTTTACTTTCACTTTTCCTTTTTATTATATTTAATAATTCTGTTCAGGATAATGTAAATTGTTCAGAAAATTGCTTTCTTTTAGTGTCTGCTGGAATGTTACATAATTTTTTCTTTAGCCATCATTGCCAGAATTCCTATCTTCATCCCAGTGCTGGTGAAGACAAAGATAAAACCAAACTACAGCTTCTTCAATAGCTATCACAACAAACTGTATAAACTGATGCATCAATGAATAATGTATCTCAACAAGTGATGCTCAATCAAAAAGTCAATTTGCTTTGGGAGGAAATGGACATATTTTTTTCAAAAGGAGCCATAAATTGGCTTGGTGTCGTGGCATTTTGTATCCTCCTTCCTTCTGCTTGTGTTGGTCATTCAGCTAAAATTTGGGGGCCAACAGAGGTGAGGCAAAGAACCCCACCCCCACACTGCTACAAAGACCTATCCACAGGTGTGGCTGTATGCTGGACCAGTGGTCAATGATGGGTAAGATCCAATTGCAATGGCACTAACCTAAGACAGGAGGCTGATGCCTTGAGGTCAGCTCACCTGATGACGGGTAAGTACCATATGTAGTACTGGACAACCTAAGACAGGCACGGTCCCTGAGCCAC
The DNA here is from genome assembly GCF_048772815.1 of Callospermophilus lateralis. Lineage (NCBI taxonomy): Eukaryota > Metazoa > Chordata > Mammalia > Rodentia > Sciuridae > Callospermophilus > Callospermophilus lateralis. The sequence continues at coordinate 5,270,086 of NC_135326.1, forward strand.
ATGCTTGTTATTTAAGTAAACAGAGAGGGGGAGATGTTAAGAGCCACAGCCAGATATTGAGAGCCACAGCCCAGTCGGGATGGCACCTGGCATTTTGCCAGGGTAGAGTTGGCGGAGTTCCAGGAGTTCTGGTGGAGCTCTCGATGAATTCCTACAAAGTTCGTGTGGGTGGAGTTGGCGGGTAGAGTTCGGGTTGGGAATTGCCAGAGGTGGAGGATGAGCTCTTGAACAATTCCTGGAGAGCTCACATGGTGCTGCATGTGGCGTGGGTACTAAAAATAAAGTTTGTTCCTGCTTGACAAGTGGCTTGTGAATTGTGCCCCCATAAAATATTTTAAATATTATAGAGATACCTTTTTTTTAAAATAAGAGTGTCTTGCTTGCTACTTTACAAGGGCTGACCAAAAAATTGTGATTTTTGTGCCTATCCCTAGAACTGGAATTACACGTGAGAATCACCACATAATTAAAAAAAAAAAGAAAAAAGAACTTTTCTTCTTAGATTAGCTATTGAGCTTTAGAAGCTTCTTTTTTTTTATTAATTTTTATTGTTGGTTGTTCAAAATAGAAGCTTCTTAATATTAGTTATTTTTAAAAAATATTGATGTACTTATTGTTGTAGAAGTTTCATAATAAATCAATGTATGATTAAACAATAATTTACTTACTGTTTTTCCCAAATGAATATTTTTTTCTATCTTAAAAGAATCTATGAAAAATATGCAGTAAATTTTAAAATTTGGTAGATGCATCCAGATTTTCCTCAAAGGAATATTATAATTAATATGCTTATAAACATCTTATCATTTTTTCCCCTCAACTGGATATATGAAAATTGTTGCAATTTTGTTTACATTATAATTTTGTGTGTGTGTGTGTGTGTGTGTGTGTGTGTGTTTTAGTACTAAGGATTGAATTCAGGGGTGAATTTTTTATTTTGAGATGCGGTCTTGATGAGTTCCTTAAGCCTTCATTAAATTGCTGTGGCTGCCTGCCTCAGTATCTGGGAGTATAGACATGTGCCACCATGCCCAGGTTTAATTCACATTAAAAAAAAAAGTAATTGCACATTCTTGCATATATTTCTCATATTAAACATTTTGTTTTAGTGCCATGTATTATTTGTATGAGTACAGTGTGATAGATGATTCAAACATATATACAGTATCGATTAAATCAGGGTAATTAGAATTTCTATCTCCTTCAACATTTTTAATTTCTATCTTGGGGGAACTTTCAGTCCTATTTTTTTTTCTATTTTGATGCACAATATCTAACACTTTTATATTTTCTTTCTTTCTTTTTTTTTTTGCACTATTCTATTCCCTACTTCTATGATTTCAATATTTTAGCTCCTACAATTAAGTGAGGACATTCACAATATATCATTCAGTACATGGCTTATTTCACTTAGTATGCATATACTTTTTCAATAAATATCTTATTCAGGTCTCCTAGGTTTTGTTTACTTTGTAGATTTTGGGGATTTTGTTGTTTTTTGCTTGTTTATTTGTTTTGATACTGGAGACTGATCCCAGCATTAAGAAACAACACCCAGTTCTCTTTATTTTTTAAATTTTGAGACAGGATCTTAGCAAGTTGCTTAGTGCTTTACCATGCTGCTGATGTTGGCTTTAAATTTGGTTGGGATTCTACTTCTTCAGCTTCCCTACTTCCTGGAATTACAGATGTGCCACTGAAGCTAGCAATAATGCACTGTTGATAAAATAAGTGATGAAATGAGAAAAATAAACATGTGTACAGACTGTCAGAGTCTCTGGTACAATCAAAAAGTGGTTATCCTTGCTATCTCCCTGCACACATATGTGAATGCATGACCAATGTGATTCTGCAACCCTATACTCAGAAAAAGGAGAAATTAAATCCCATCTGATTCAAATGTATGAAATGTCAAGGTCATTGTACTGTAACTAATTAAAACAAATAAAAAATTAAAAAAAGTCATCATTAGATAACAAGATTAATATGCCAATGAACTATAAAATGTACTGCTTTTAAAAATAATAATTTATATATTTTAGACTGTGCCTTATAAATTAAATCTTATAAACTGATTTGAGGACAGCTACTGAAAATGTTTCATATGAACTAAATTAGGAAAGTATTATCAAAATGACCATTTTATCAAATTTATTAATGTTTTGTTGAAAATTATAATTATATATTAATTTTAGATACAATTATCGAGAGTTTTATACTAAATATTTTGAACAAAAGAAGAAAAGTAAGTAAGTTAAGTTCTCAGTTTTTGTCTTATTTTCATCTTTTGAAAGTTCTTATACTTCAGGTATGTCTCTTAACAATGAATTTTGAACATTTCCATTTTCTATGATTATTAAGATTTTAGGACATAGATTCTCATTCTTCATTGCCCCCTTCCAAACATTAATTGAATTGACAATTTATTTAATCACTATTTTTTGGAAGAGAAAAAAAAACTGCATTGGTTTTGAATTTAATGTTTTATATTAGTAGATATAACTACCCTAAAATTTTTATATTTTATCTGACTAATTATATGCATTATCTTAGTTATAAAGTTAAATATCTTAATTTCCTTCACAAATCATAAAAGCTCAAAACCAGGACTGGGGATATGGCTCTGTGATAGAGTGCTTGCCTACCATCCTTAGGTCCCTTATTATGTTGCACCACACCAATATAATAAAAAAAAAAAGACTTAAAATGTTTCACATAATTTAAGCTGTAATTATATGCTATTCATTTCATCCATTAAAATTTTAAATTCAGTGTTTTTGGTAGATTTACAGATTTTTGAATCCATCTTGACGATCACTTTTAGAACATTTGCACTGTTGGGAAAAGAAGCCTTGTTTCTCTTAGCACATTCAACCTCCAAGTCATACACTGATTTATTTGTTTCTGTGTATTTAACCTCTATGAGCCTTTCATATATGTGAATTATAACTATGTAACTCATTTAGTCTTTATATATCTTTTTTTGGTATACATAAGACTACTTGTATCTGAGAATTTATGATTTTAACAACTGAAAATTTCCTATCCTTTTTTTTTTTTTAAATGTCATTTCCTATTTACTTTGTAATTAATTTAGAAGTATGGTCACTTCTAAATGAGACATGAAGTATAATCATCTATTTTCTACTGTTTTTTCTCTAAACTTCATTTATATCTTGTTTCAACTATTATTTATTGTTGTGTACAAGTTCTCTGTTCTTAAGGTTTGTTCAACGTTGTTTCCTGTTTTATAATTGTGAAACTTTTATTTTTAAAAATATTGTTTTTATTTCTGTCTTGTAAGTATTATATCTGAGGTTTTTTGAGGTTATTTTATTTTCTTATTCATACATGGTATTTTTGTGACATTTTTAATAGAATTTAAATTGTAAAAATTGCTTAATTATTTTGAAGTTAAATTCTACTGCAAGGTTTTTATATTTTTCATTTGTTTCTGTCATTTTCTTTACTAATTAAAGTTTAAAATTTTGATTTAAAAAATATATGACTATAGTGTTAAAGGATATTAGATGACATATTAATAAAAAATAATAAAATTATTACAATGATAAATTTGAGTACTTTGAAACAGAACTGAAATAGTTTTATATCATGCAAAAAACATCTAAAACCATTAATATTTACAAAAGATTTTCAGTAACATATAAAGCATTTCTTTGTTTTTCTTTTTAGAACATTTATATGAGGATAGAAACACATGGATCAAAATGGGGATATTATGTGTCAAGGTGAAAATAGTAACTAACTTGGAAGAGACAAATTGAATTGTATATTATATAGCTTGTTAATCTTTCCATAAGATTCTTTTCTATAAGATTGGAAATTTATTTAATAATTTATCAAATATTTCAACACATCTGTCATCAAGAATGTTAATCCTACATGTTGCTTCATTTTAACAGGTGTTTGTATGTCATTATAAATTACCAAAAATTGCTGAAAAAGCTTGAACAACAGAAGAAAGAGACTCAAGTTAGTATGAGCAGACGACATATGATATTGAAAAGGGAGATTGTTCTCTCAATTCATGGAATTTTTATGCAGTGCAAGGCTTTCAAGTGCATGTCAGTGATCCAAGCCTTTCTTGGTTCTGTTCCACAATTAATTCTTCAGTTGTATATCACTTTCACCATAAGAGAATGGCCTTTGAGTAGAGGTAAGATGAATTATTTGTTGCTTAAAGGGAGTTCCACAGTGTAGATAAGGTCTAATAATGTGATAATAGAAATTGAGAAGTTCAAACACTTAATCTATATTATGACTGTTCTATTCCTTAAATTTTTGTTTTGTTTTGTTTTGGTTTTGGCTACAGGGAATTAAATCATAGGTACTTAACCACTGAGCCACTTTTTATATTTTATTTTGAGACAGGGTCTCACTAAATTACTTTGTGTTTTTCTAAATAGCTGAGACTGGCTTTGAACTTACATTACTCCTGCCATAGCCTTTTTTTTTTTTTAAGAGAGAGTGGAGGGAGAGAGAGAGAGAGAGAGAGAGAGAGAGAGAGAGAGAGAGAATTTTTAATATTTATTTTTTAGTTTTTCGGTAGGCACAACATCTTTGTTTGCATGTGGTGCTGAGGATCGAACCTGGGCCGCACGCATGCCAGGCGAGCGCTACCGCTTGAGCCACATCCCCAGCCCCCTGCCATAGCCTTTTGAGGTACTGGAAATACAGGAGTATGCCCCCACACCCAGCTCTATATCTTTTTTTAAAAAAATTATTTGTATATTGCAATTATGTGTAATGGTGGAACTCATTAACTCATTATACCATGGTTGTACATGAACATAACATAATTTGATCATTCTCATTCCCCAATTTCTTTTTGGTTTTGTATCTTGATTGGAGTGACAGTTATTTGAAGTTATGTATGAATAAAATGGGTAATTCACATGCATTAAAACTTTCTCATTTTCCTATAAATTTGATTATATAAAATGCAATCCTTGAGGGGGGAGCTGTATATTATGTACACAGAACCACTCTAGACCCTATTAACAATTGTCTGTAAATCTACCAAATAAAAAGTAAAAAGAAAAAAGCTCAGATCTGTGGCTCAAGCCCATATTTCCAGAGGCTTAGAAGGATCATGAGTTCAAAGTCAGTATCAGCAACAGCAAGGTGCTAAGAAACTCAGTGAGAACCGTCTCTAAATTAAATACAAAATAGGGGTGGTTCAATGGCTGAGTGCCCCCAAGTTAAATCCCCAATACCAAAATAAATAAAATAATAATAAAACAGTCACTAGGTGTGTATACATTTCATATATATGTCTCTAATAGTTTAATTTGGTATGTAAATAGAAGAAAGAATAATAGAATGACTCAATAAATTAAGCTATATAAATAAAACAAAATTATAATATTTTTTACTTAGTATTAAAAAGGAAAATAGAAAATTGAATTAATTCTTGAAAACAACCATTTTCCAATTTTCAAACTAGACTAAAATACCCTTTAACATAAAACCATTAAAAGATAGAAATCATATAATACTTTGCTACAGAGATGTCAATCAGAATAAACGTTTTTAAAAAAGACAAAAATGTTTTTTTGAGGAAAATAAAGTTGCTTTAGCATATATCTGAACTTCAAAATTAAAATCCTCATAGTTTTGAAAATTATATAAGGATAATCTCTCTCTCTCTCTCTCTCTCTCTCTCTCTATATATATATATATATATATATACACACACATATATATAGTATAAAACATTTTTATTTTAAAAAATCTATTAGAGAAATAGATGACAAATGGATTTAGATTCCAGTTTAAAACCAGTCAGCACATTTCCTCAGCACCACATATAAATAAATAAATACATAAAAATATTTTTTAAAAGCACATTTTTATGTATCTTAAATCATTGAATTACATAAAGCTTTCAGTTTTTAAACCAAAATATAGTTATTAAGCCTTAACTATGCAAGCCACCACAAATGATGGGATAAATATTTTTGTCTTAGAATGGAATGATCTATAATGTAATTTGTTGTGAGAAAAGTATTTTGCAGATGTTAAAATGTAGAAAATACAATGTGAATACATGAAAAATAATTTAATCTTGTGAATTCCAGACTGAGTCCAACCTTTGGCTTTATTATCTTATTCTTTAATGCTGTTTGGGATTAAAGGTAGGGTGTTTATACCACAGATTCTATAGGTATTCTGTTTTGAATTGTGTGCTCATGTCCTTTTATCAATTACTGTTCAGAGGCAAGTTTCTTAATTTTTTATTTCTTATCTCTAAAAGATATAGATATATATATATCTTTATATAGATAATGCAGATTTGTCAAAATTATTGAATTTAATACATTTTAAATGTTTAACAATATCCTAGCACAGTGATATATTCCTGTAATCTCTGACTCTATTGAATGATTATAAATTCCAAGTCAGTAACTAGAACAACTGCAGGAATTTAGGAGTACTCCATCTTAAAAAAAAAAAAAAAAAAAAAAAAAAAAGGCGGGAGGACTGGGGAGATAATTTAGTGGTAATGTACTCCTGGGTTTAATCGCCAATACCAAAACAATATAAATAAATAAATAAGAAAAATAAGGAGATCCAACATGGCAGCGGGCAGAGAGGCTGCGCTTTTAATGCACCCCCAGTGATGGGGTCATAAAGTCGCAAGGATAACTCTTGGATTCTACCAATGGAGATTCTCCTAGCAAAATTCCACTGAAGAGAGACCGCCCGGGAGCTACTAGGATTTCTTTGAAGCATCTGTGTGACCTGGACAAGCAGGACCCTGCCACGAGATGCGGAGTTCCAGATCCACCAGCCACAGTCCGCGCACTTCGGGCACAGCTGCAGATCCGTCCACCCGCCCGCAGCCAAAGTGACTGGTCCTGCTAGACGCCGAGACAAAGCTTGGCAGGAAGAAGTCTTTAGCCAAGCCTCCATGAGCCAGGAGCTGAGGCGAACCAGGCTGGACCAGTCCCACCCCTCCCCTCGGACACTCAGGCAAGGAGCCTGGGGCCCACCATAGCAGAGAGGTGACGTCATGAGAGTTCGGCCGGCGGAATTCCTTCCCAGCAGAATCCACTTTAGCAGGTGCGTGACTCCCCATACTGATACAAGCAGCCAGGAAACTTCATTGAATTCTCAGGGGTCGTGTCCGTAGGGAAGCAGAGGGGATCCCAGACCCCAGCCCCCCATAAAATCAAAAAATTCCTAGAGATAAACGACAATACAGACACAACATACCGGAATTTATGGGACACAATGAAAGCAGTTTTAAGAGGGAAATTCATTTCCTGGAGTTCATTCCTCAAAAAAAGAAAAAACCAACAAATAAATGAACTCACACTACATCTTAAAACCTTAGAAAAGGAAGAGCAAAACAACAGCAAATATAGCAGAAGACAAAAAATAATTAAAATCAGAGCAGAAATCAACGAAATTGAAACAAAAAAACCATTGAAAAAATTGATAAAACTAAAAGTTGGTTCTTTGAAAAAATAAATAAGATCAACAGACCCTTAGCCATGCTAATGAAGAGAAGAAGAGAGAGAACGCAAATTACTAACATACGGGTTGAAAAAGGCAATATCACAACAGACACTACAGAAATACAGAAGATAATTAAAAAGTATTTTGAAACCCTATATTCCAATAAAATAGAAGACAGTGAAGATATCGATAAATTTCTTAAGTCATATGGTCTTCCCAGATTGAGTCAGGAAGACACACACAATTTAAACAGACCAATAACAAAAGAAGAAATTGAAGAGGCCATCAAAAGACTACCAACTAAGAAAAGCCCGGGACTAGATGGGTATACAGCAGAGTTTTACAAAACCTTCAAAGAAGAATTAATACCAATACTTTTCAAGCTATTTCAAGAAATAGAAAAAGAAGGAGCTCTTCCAAATTCATTCTATGAGGCCAACATCACCCTGATCCCAAAACCAGACAAAGACACTTCAAAGAAAGAAAACTACAGACCAATATCTCTAATGAACTTGGATGCAAAAATTCTCAATAAAATTCTGGCAAATTGAATACAAAAGCATATCAAAAAACTTGTGCACCATGATCAAGTAGGATTCATCCCTGGGATGCAGGGCTGGTTCAATATACAGAAATCAATAAATGCTATTCACCACATCAATAGACTTAAAGATAAGAACCATATGATCATCTCGATAGATGCGGAAAAAGCATTTGACAAAGTACAGCATCCCTTTATGTTCAAAACACTAGAAAAACTAGGGATAACAGGAACTTACCTCAACATTGTAAAAGCTATATATGCTAAGCCTCAGGCTAACATCATTCTAAATGAAGAAAAACTGAGGGCATTCCCTCTAAAATCTGGAACTAGACAGGGATGCCCTCTCTCACCACTTCTATTCAATTTAGTTCTTGAAATACTAGCCAGAGGAATTAGACAGACAAAAGAAATTAAAGGCATAAAAATAGGAAAAGAAGAACTTAAATTATCGATATTTGCAGATGACATGATAATATACTTAACAGACCCAAAAGGGTCTACAAAGAAACTGCTAGAGTTAATAAATGAATTCAGCAAAGTGGCAGGATATAAAATCAACACGCATAAATCAAAGGCATTCCTGTATATCAGCAACAAAACTTCTGAAATGGAAATGAGGAAAACCATTCCATTCACAATATCCTCAAAAAAAAATAAAATACTTGGGAATCAACCTAACAAAAGAGGTGAAAGATTTATACAATGAAAACTACAGAACCTTAAAGAGGGAGATATAAGAAGTTCTTAGAAGATGGAAAAAATGTACCCTGTTCATGGATAGGCAGAACTAACATTATCAAAATGGCGATATTACCCAAAGTTCTCTACAGGTTTAATGCGATGCCAATCAAAATCCCAATGGCATTTCTTGTAGAAATAGATAAAGCAATCATGAAATTCATATGGAAAAACAAAAGACCCAGAATAGCAAAAACAATTCTAAGCAGAAAGTGTGAATCTGGAGGTATAGCAATACCAGAGTTCAAACTGAACTACAAAGCAATAGTAACAAAAACAGCATGGTACTGGTACCAAAACAGGCAGGTGGATCAATGGTACAGAATAGAGGACACAGAAACCAATCCACAAAATTACAACTTTCTTATATTTGATAAAGGGGCTAAAAACATGCAATGGAGGAAGGATAGAGTCTTCAACAAATGGTGCTGGGAAAATTGGAAATCCATATGCAACAAAATGAAACTGAATCCCTTTCTCTCGCCATGCACAAAAGTTAACTCAAAATGGATCAAGGAGCTTGATATCAAATCAGAGACCCTGCACCTGATAGAAGAAAAAGTTGGCTCCGATGTACATATTGTGGGGTCAGGCTCCAAATTCCTTAATAGGACGCCCATAGCCCAAGAGTTAATAACAAGAATAAACAAATGGGACTTACTCAAACTAAAATGTTTTTTCTTGGCAAGAGAAACAATAAGAGAAGTAAATAGGGAGCCTACATCCTGGGAACAAATCTTTACTCCTCACACCTCAGATAGAGCCCTAATTTCCAGAATATACAAAGAACTCAAAAAATTAAACAATAAGATAACAAATAACCCAATCAACAAATGGGCCAAGGACCTGAACAGATACTTCTCAGAAGAGGACATACAATCAATCAATAAGTACATGAAAAAATGCTCACCATCTCTAGCAGTCAGAGAAATGCAAATCAAAACCACCCTAAGATACCATCTCACTCCAGTAAGATTGGCGGCCATTAGGAAGTCAAACAACAATAAGTGCTGGTGAGGATGTGGGGAAAATGGTACACTTGTACATTGCTGGTGGGACTGCAAATTGGTGCGGCCAATATGGAAAGCAGTATGGAGATTCCTGGGAAAGCTGGGAATGGAACCACCATTTGACCCAGCTATTGCCCTCCTCGGACTATTCCCTGAGGACCTTAAAAGAGCATACTATAGGGATACTGCCACATCAATGATCATAGCAGCACAATTCACAATAGCTAGACTGTGGAACCAACCTAGATGCCCTTCAATAGATGAATGGATAAAAAAAATGTGGCAACTATACACAATGGAGTATTATGCAGCACTAAAAAATGACAAAATCATGGAATTTGCAGGGAAATGAATGGCATTAGAGCAGATTATGCTAAGTGAAGCTAGCCAATCCTTAAAAAACAAATGCCAAATGTCTTCTTTGATTTAAGGAGAGCAACTAAGAACTGAACAGGGGGAAAGAGCATGAGGAAAAGATTAACATTAAACTGAGATGAGTGATGGGAGGGAAAGGGAGAGAGAAGGGAAATTGCATAGAAATGGAAGGAAACCCTCATCGTTATACGAAATCACATATATGAGGTTGTGAGGGGAAAGGGGGGGAAGGGAGAGAACGGAACAACAACAGATGAGGTAGAGAGGGAAGATGGGAGGAGAGGGGAGGGGGGATAGTAGGGGATAGGAAAGACAGGAGAATACAACAGTCACTAATATGGCATTATGTAAACATTGTGAATGTGTAACCGATGTGATTCTGCAATTTGTATTTGGGGTAAAAATGGAAATGCATAACTCACTTGAATCAAATGTATGAAAATTGAAAAAAATAAAAATAAAAATAATAAAAATAAAAAAAATAATAATAAAAAAAGAGGAAGGGAATGTTGACTCTTGAATTCCCCATTAGTCATTTTACCCAAAGATAAAGGCCTTGCAATAAAGGGGGACAAAGTGCAATAATGATGGCCTCTGCTTTCTGTGTGTACTTCTGTTATCAATGTAAGCAGCAGTCAGAGCACAGATCCATGACTTTTGGAGGACAGAGTCCTTTTTGCATACACTGGCTCCCACAGATTGTGTGCAGAATGCTCCTGGGATCTAGAAGGCTGCCTGCTACTGGGATGGGAGTAGGGAATGGATAGCTGATACTGTCCCAAGAACTGAAATCAACCAAAATAAACATCAATTACTGACCAAAAAAAAAAAAAAAAGAAAAAGAAAAAGAAATAAATAAGAAAAATAACGATAAATACTTACAATATCATTAAGCTTATATTAATTTGTTTTTAATATAATTAAATGATTTGAAAACTTACAAATTCCTTTGTTAGAATTCCTTCTCTGCTATTACCCTTAATACATTTAAAAAAATATTTTAGTTGTAGAAGGACACAATATGTCTATTTCATTTATTTATTTTTATGTGGTGCTGAGGATTGAACGGTGTGCTTAACACATGCAAGACAAGCACTCTACATAGGTCTGAGTTGTAGTATATATATATTTTACACTTTTTAGAATTTTTCTTTTGAAAACATTAACTTGTTCTTTGAGTGAATTTTAGTTTTTGTCTTTCTTAAAACTGAACATTCAGTTAGATGTTAGAAGTAATTTTTGTAAAATTTTACTTACTATTCTTAAATGATCCTGAATATTCTCTATTGATTTTTGAGTTGGTTTCCTTTGTATTCTGAAAGGTTTGTATTACAATATTTATCTTTATGTTTCCTATTGATTTCATTTTTAAAAAGGTTTATATTAGAAATACTTAGAGCTTTCAAATTAGTATTCATATTGAGTTTTATAATTCATAGTAATTTTATTTTCTTAATTTTTTCTCAGCTATTGTGGATTTTTAATTTGTTGTTTTCCTTTCTCAAATTGGATTTTTAGGTCATTTACTTTCAATTAACTTTATTTCTTGATATATTCAAGTAATGATTGAGAGGATTTTTTGAGACAGGTCTCACTAGTACTAAAATTGACTGAAAACGTACAATCCTTTTGCTTCAGCATCCAAATAACTGGAATTCAAGGTGTATGCCACCATGCCTGGCTGCTTTTACAGTTTTATTTTTAATTATGTACATATTTAATTTGGCTTTCCTCTTTTAAATTTATAATTAAATTATTATTTGATCTTATTATTTGATCTTTCTTTTTTCCTAGCTTAGTTGTATAATGAGTGAAGAACATATCAACATTATTTATACAATATATGCAAAAAGAATTTATCCTTTCAATGGAACATAGTATAAAATTATTTCAGTAGACTATTAATTTTCTTTATATTCTTATTTTTCCATGTTTTTGTCTAATTTAAGGAAGAACAGTATTGAAGGAAAATCAAACATTCATATATAAATTTTTCTTGAAATGTTCTTGAAAATAACTTACATTTAATTTAATTTTGTTGTTTTTAATATTTCACATTCTCCAATACCTGTTATCCCATCTGTCATCTCTATTTCTAGGATTTATTGTAACTCTGTTTTACATTTTTTTGCTGCAACCCTAACATACGGTATTACCTTTTTTCTTTATACCAGGTATTATGCTAGCTTTTGGAAAAAACTGAATTATCTTTTTAAGTTTAATTCATATGATTTTTTATTAAACTACTTCTGTGTTTAACATATCATATGAGATCTGAATCTAGTTCCTCAATTTCATCTATCTATCTGTAATTTGATTATTTTTCCATGTGGAATATATGTTTACATTAATATATTTATTGTCTTGATTATAGAATTATTAATAAGTTCTTATTTTCTTGAATAAGTGAATGACTTTGTAATCCATACAAAATAGTAAGGAGGGATATATTTTAAAATAAAAGATTTAAAATAGAATATTTTATCATTTATTATATATATTCTCTAATATTTTTATATTTATTTTTAATAGCATTCCTGATGACATTTTCATTAATATCAATTACCTATGGAGCCGTTCTCTGCAATGCACTGGCTATCCAAATGAAGTATGATGATGTAAACATTAAACTTCAGGCAATAGAATTCATCTGCATCATGGTATGGCGGTGCTTGGAGATTACCACACGTGTAGTGACTCTGGTGCTTTTTACTACATCTCTAAAGCTAAAGAGCATTCCCTTTTTATTAATTGTATTTTTTATATTATTTTTGGCACCATGGCTGGAGTTTTGGAGAAATGGTGCCCATCTTCCTAGCCAAACTAAAAATAATTCCAATCCAGTGGGAACTATCCTGATGCTTGTCTTGATCACTCTATTATATGCTGCTATCAACTTCTCCTGCTGGTCAGCAGTGAAACTGCAGTTGTCAAAAGAGGAAATAATTGACAAGACACCAAACTGGGGTCATAGAACCTTACACCACAGTTTTCGGTTTATAGAAAATGTGATAATGATTTTGGCATTTAGGCTATTTGGTGCGAAAACTTTATTGAATTGTTGTGAATCATTAATCGCCACACAGCTCATTATCTCATACCTATTATCCATTGGCTTTATGTTACTCTTCTATCAGTATTTGCATCCAAGCTGGCCAGACAAAGCATTACCAGAACATACTGAAAATCAGCCTGAAGCAATGTGATATTACATAAATGCAGAGAAAGAATTCAATAAAAAGAGTCAAAAATAACAGCTGAAAATTTATTACTCCTGTAGGAGTAATATTTTTTTATCCAAGAAATTATATGATATTCACGAAAACCCAATCCAGAATTTCCACAGAAAAATGAACAAAAAATGCTGAATTTGACTTTACTAAGATAATCTGAATAGAAAAGAAAGTAAATTTCCTTTTATTCAGCAAAAGCTTGGAAGCAGTTGCTAATAAAATTGATTTTTCTCTTGTGAATGTATAGTCCTTTGAACTCTATCATTGTTTCCAAGGATGACCTCTTATATTTGTTTTCTCAATTCTGATTATGGGATTAGCTAAAAGAAATATCCATATAAGAAGGACAAATACTACCATCTATTTCTCTCAGTATATCTTTTTGGAAACTATGTCTTCAAGTTGAACTATAGTATTTGTAATTTAGCACATAAAGGATCTATGAACACTCATCCTTCAGGACAATAATAGGACTGATGAGGTGTAGCTCAGTGGTAGAACACTTTGCTAAACTGTGTGAGACCTGGGGTTTAATCTCACCACCTAAAAATTAAAGTGATATCATAGGTTGTATTCTCTACTAAAGAACAGTATGGAAGAGATTTCTATTTTTTCCCCCACTGTGGGTTGAATCCAGGGCTTTATGAGTGCTAGGTAAGAACCCTACCACTGAGATATAATCTTGGCACTTTTCATTTTATTTTTATTTTTCTTATTATGTTTGATAAAGTTTTGTTAATTGCTTAGGCTGACCTTAGACTTGAACTTGGATTTGCACTCAGACTTGCAATACTCCTGCCTTAGTTGCCTTAGAGATGTGCCTCACCACAACTGCCTGAACTGATAAGTCTGGTTGAAATGATAACACTAATACTGATGTAGGGTAATTTACCATCCTCTTCATTAAACTTTCACCATCAAAAATAATACCAGCATTTGTGGTGGGGCACGTCTAATTCTAACTACTTTGGTTCTGAGGCAGCAGGGCCACCTTTGCAACTTAGCATGACCAGGTACCCCCCCCTCCCCACCCCCCGATAAAAGGACTGGCAACCCAGTGTCCCTAGGTTTAATCCCAGTGTCCCTCCCAAAAGCAACACCATATTGATACATGTTAAAACAATATTTTATTAAGAGAAGTACCAGAATTAATTAAAACGCTAATTTATGTTTCTACCAACAGTATACAAAATTCTCCACATTCTTTTAAAATTTTTTATTGGTATATTATAATTATTCATAATAGTGGTATTCATTGTGACATTCATACATGCACAAAACAATTTGGTGATTTCATTTCTTATGATTTTTCTTTCATTCTTCTCATCCATTCAACTTAATTCTCATTTACCCTACTTTTAAAAGAAAAATCCCTTTTTATGTTTGTTTTTTGAGATGATTGTAGGTCTTCAAACTGGATATTTCTCCCTATTCATTGTATCAGAAGGTCTCCTTACATAAGTCTAGATTTGCTTTTATTTGACATTGTTTTTTAAAATGAAAATCCATCCACCTTATATGAATATGTGATTGTGATAAAGTACATGCAAGCCTGGTCTGCACTTCTTTAGTTAACTAATATTTTAAAAAAATAACAATGTTACCCGATCCACACACATATACCAGTTAGCAGCAAGTTGGAGGCCGCCTCACCAATTTCACAAAAATAAAAAAATGGCAATAGCTGTGCTCGCCCCTTTCCTTTGTTCAGTATACTTGTGAGCCCAGCAAGAAAGGAGGATTGCACGTGCTCATTTTATGTCCTTTACGTTTTAATGGTTTTGTTATGGCATTTAAGTTGTGAAAGTCATAATTTATGTTCTTATTTGCTGGAGTCAAGAAAGACCATAGTTTATGAACTTCTGCTGTTTGTGGAGCCGCTTTATAATTGAGATGATTTACGAGATAAATAATCTCAGTAAGTACTTTTCTGTTGATTGCTAGACCTGAATTACCTTTTCAGGAGAAGTATCTTTAAATTGTTGTATATTCTTAGTTTGTAATCCTAAATGTGTATGTTTAAAGGAAAGGGAGTTGAATAATAAAGGATGAGGGTTAAAATTTTGACTGCTATAAAAATTAAAAACTGGGCTGCTCCCAAATTAATATTCTACCATGTTTTTAACCAGGCCACCTTTATTTTCCCCATCACAGGAACCAACATTATAGGGAGAAGAATTGACTCCCATTTTAGCAGGCTGCAAATTAAATTTTTAGATTTAATATAATGAAACTTACTACATAAGAGTTTTATCTAAAATAATCGAAAGTGCATACTTCATTTACAGAAATTAAAATAATCCATTTTTTATATTCTCATAAAGGAAAAACCACATGTTTTGTAAATCAGCCTTTTTGAAAAAAAAACTCAATAGTATTTTAACTACTATATGATTTCTACTACTATATGATTTCAAGTATTAATAAAAAGCTTGACATTTCAGGCATTATCTATTAAATATTTACACATTTTAGTAAATTGCACAAATTTATAAATCAATGTGCTAAAAATTCCAAAATATTTAAATAACAGTCCTTAGAGAAAAAATTATTTTTCACTGGTGAAAAAAATTCAACATAAATTGATAACCTATAATTTTTAGATTTTTCAAACGAATTTAATATTATTGTCCTTTCCAGAAAGAATGTAAGAAATTGATAGCTTTTTTCTAATTAGGCCTTACTAAACCACTATAAAAATGGAAGCACATTGACACATAGGAAATGATATTCACATGTTTTTAATAGGAAACATTTGTGAAGTCAATAAATTTTTAATTGCTTTAAATATTTATTGTATATGTTAATGGGCATATACATATATACGTGTGTATATTATATAAATGCTGATATGTATATATACTGCATTGATAAAATCAAGAGGATTGAATATATTTAAAATCAAGTGGTTTTTTTGTTGTTGTTGTTTGTTTTTTTGGTACCCAGAATTGAATTCAAGGACACTGAACCACATTCCACGCTAGTTTGAATTTTTGTTAAAGACAGGATCTCACTGAATTGCTTAGCGCCTCACTTTTCTTGAGGTTAACTTTGAACTTGTGATGCTCTTGCCTCACCCTCCTGAGCTGCTGGGATTATAGGCATGCACCACTATGCCCACCTAAAATTAAGTTTTTAACAAACAATTCCAAATACTCAGCATATTGTGGCTAATTGTACTCAACTATGGTTTATAGTAGGTTGGTCTATAGAATTTCCTTCTGAAACTTAATACAGTTCGAACAATTTCTCCCCACACCTCCTGTGCTCCTAGCCCCAGTGTCTGGTATTCACAATTCTACTGTCTACATTTTTGTATTACCATTTTGGATTTCATGTAGTGTTGGTTTTCTGTGGTTGGCTTATTTCATTTAGTTTAATGTTCTCTAAGTACCCAGCTACATTCTTGCAAATAACAGAATCTCTCCCCCACACACCTTTTTAAAAGGAAGGAGTAGTAGTTAATGATGTCTATAAATTATATTTATTATCCATTCATCTTTTGATGGACACTTACGATAATTCTATATTTTGGTATTATGAAAAATGCTGCAATTGGAATATTGCTTGCAAAGATTCCTCCACATGCCAATTTCATTTCCTTTGGCTATATATATCCATTTCTTTTGGATATATATCGAGATATGGAATTACTGTTCATATGATAAATTTATTTTTAATTTTTTGAGGAACCTCTAAAATGTCCTCCATAAAATTTATTTTCCTACTGCACCATACTAGTTATCTTTTTTCTCCACATCCTTATCAACACTTCTCTTTTCTCAATACAGTCATTGTAATATGCTGCAGTCCAGCAGGCTGCAGCAGAATAACCGGGAGGGGATGAACAACTTGTGTACTTTGATACAGCAGGAGTAAGAGCTGTTTATTGTAGGACAGGAAGGAGTATTTATACATTCCATACAGCTTATCTTAATTAGCACAAACTAGATACAGCAGTCAACCAATAAGGAATCTCCACACTTAATGGCTCCATTTTGTTACTTCACAAACCACTCCCTCTGGCATTTTGCCAGGTGCCATCCAGACTTGTTTACAGACTCTAACATTTCACTGGCAAAATGTCAGGTGCCATCCTGACTTGTTTACAGAATCTAACAGTAATAGGGACTGGGGTTGTGACTCAGTAGTAGGGTGCTTACCTTGCACATGCAGGGCCCTGGGTTTGACCCTCATCACCACATAAAAATAAACGAAATAGAGATGTTGCAAAGAACTCAAACACAAGTCATCATGAGCAAGGAAGAAGAAGAAGAAGAAGCATCTCATTATTGAATACAGTAGTCTTTTATATAGTATTGTGAACAAAGAAGGCAGAATTCCAGCAGCAATGACTCAGGTCTATAAGCTTGCAAAACATTATGTGCAGAAGTAATTTACTAATCAGAAGCAACTTACTGATGATGTCATAATCTACTCTTGGGCTGGAGCATTCTGAGCTCTGTTCCTTCTCAAGAACAGATAAACATTCTTGTTTGCAAATAATGTTCTTTTTTCAGAATCCCTCCAGCCCACTTGGCAGAACATCCTATTTGCAGGCAAGCTCCATCAAGGACTGCAAAGAGTCTTGTTTGCAAGCACGCATGCAGTCATCTATCTGATTCTCTACATCCTGTTTGCAGGCAAGCTCCACCAAAGACAGCAGAGTGTCTCCTTTGCAAGCACACAAACAGTCTGATTTTCTACATCTCCCTCCTTTTGTTTTTGTAAGTGAGTCAAAGCAGAAGTGATTAGAGAGGTTTCATGTTTCAGTTGCCTTCACTGAAGGAAGAATATAAACAAAACATAAAATAAAAATTATTACAGTGTCACCAAAAGAAGTTGACAACAAGGTAGAGAAATGACTTAAAGGATTCAAATTAGCAATACTTGAAGAAAATCCTTGTAAAATGTCAGATCTTGTCAAATCATGTAATTTCTTACTAAAAAGTGTCCATAGTAGTTTTTTCCAAATCCATAATTTCTAAAGTTAAATTTTGATGTCCAATTAACCATCTTTTAATGGTTTCACATTAATCACTGGTATTATATGATACAAGAGTCACACAAATATGAGAAGAACTCCAGTTACACCTCAGAACACTTCTAGTAGCCAAAATAGTTACTTGATTGCCAAGCCAGGAAACAGTATGTTGTAAATTTATCACATCTATAGCTAACTGAGAATCTAAATCTTTTTGTTGTTGTCATAACAAGTAAGCATCCTGATGCCATGTTCTCTTGAAACCCACAATATAAATGCCTTGATATAAAAAAAACGCCAGCTACTGCAGCAGTGGCAGTAACAGAAGCGACTGCAAGGACTGAAGCTATAACTATTCCTATCGATTGTTGAGAGTGATGTAATCAAACTTGAACAGCATTGTTCAAAGAATCAGACCAAGGACGAGTCAAATTAAAAAGCATCCACAACACTGTTCGAGCTTTAACAATAACTAAAGAATAATTATTAGATTCTATTCAATCCCAATTAGTTCTGTTTACACATTGAGTAAGATTTCAGTCTTGACACAATATCGTTCCCCAAGTTTCATTCCATACCCAGTTTCCAATCATTAGAGAATAAGAGAATTTTACACATGAGGATGCAAAATAAGTTAGATTATTATGTAGGTGTACTCCCAAAGAAGGGGAATGGGATACATTTAATGTGAAATTCCCAGACCAAACAGTTTCTCAGATACTGCCCATAATTTTCGTATATCCCCTTGAACATTGGAAAACTTTATATGCTGTAACACTGGAGGGACCAAAGCATAATGTTGCATTTTAACTGTCTCATTACCCCAAGAATTTATTGTCCAATTATATTGATGCCATCTTAAAGTACAATTTGACCAACTTTCTGTAAATTCAGAATGATACGGACTCTAATCTACTATTGTGATATTTTGATTTTTGACTACCATTTTAGGATAATGATTACGACATTTTTCCCACTCCAAATGAGTTAATAAGGCTTCAAAATATTTAGCTGAACATAGAGGAAGATGAGTTCTAACAAAACATTCTTCAGACATTAATGATAATTGATTAACATACATATTATAAGTATTCAACCCTTGGGATGACATCATCATGGTAGAAGCAGCAATAGAATAACTTTGATAACTAATTCCCCAAGTAGTATAAGATTGAGAATCATCATGTGCTATAACAGGTAAACAAAAAGGACGAGCCCCTATACACAATGGAATTCCTTCAATAGCTCTACTTATTATTATAAATATTATATAGATTTTTATGGAATGGTATATCTTCAATTTCCCCACATTCAGGAGGGGGGAAAATTTAGTATTATTAGAACAAACACAAACCTTGGGTTCTCCCCAGGAAACACTTCACACAAAGGAGGATTAGGTACATAGGGCCCAATAAGCAAAAGAATGAGCAGAAACTGAATTTACCTGGCAGTTAATAACTGCAAGCATGGCCAATAAAAGATTAACAGGATTTAAAGGCTGATTTGTCTTTTGAAGGGTTTTTTCAGCTTCTTAAATCAACCTTTCATCTGTCCCCATGTTGGGGGGTCTGCTGTTCTCTTCGCTATCATAAAGGTTCTCTGCATTGACAACTTCTGAAATTGTCTGACAAACAAGTCACTCATTCTACAATTTAATAAGTCTTAAAGGTAACCAGAAAGGTGTTTAACCTGTAGAAATAAGAGCAAACCCCCCTTCCCTTGTGGTGCAATGACCCAGAAATCCATTCTTTATCTTCATCCCTATACCATATAGGTATTTCTGACTTTTGAAATACTGGCTGTGATTTAAATGTCAGGAAATGTTGCTGGTCTGCAGGAACCTTGGAAACTGACCAAACATTTAAAAAATTTAAAGTTAGTAAGGTTTTTATGAAGTATATTTTGAGGTATATAAGCCATAGCCATCTCCCCCCTTTTTATTTTATGTGTATATTCTCACAATGTACAATTTGCCCTTTCTATAATAGTTTGACCCTGACTATTATATGGTATATCAAATGTATGTGTAATGTCATATTTCTGTAAAAATGAATGTAATTTTTATGACGTATGAGCAGGTGCATTGTCAGTTTTAAGTTCTCTAGGAATTCCCATGATAGCAAAACAAGATAATAAATGAGAAATGACTGCATCAGCTTTTTCTGAAGAAAATGCTGTGGCCCATTGAAAATGAGTATCAATGGTATGATGTACATATCTTAGTCATCCAAATGACTGAATTATTAACAACATTTGCCAAAGGGCATTAGAATAAAGTCCCCTTGGATTAATACCAGGAGGACAGTAAGGGATATTAAAAGGAGTACACGATGAACAATTAGCTATAATGTCACATGCTTGTTTGGGGGTTATTTTGTATTTTTTTGTAAAGTCCTTTAGTGTTTGCAGGATGTAAAGCATGTTCTTGATGTGCCTTTTGTAAAGGGAACAATAGTTGATGAATATTTTGATTTCCTTTAGTTAATGATCCTGGCAGGGTAGAGTGAAGCTATTTGTGATCCAAATTTTGAAAAAGCCTTTAGAACTGCTTCATAAAAACAATTATGCTCATTGTAGGGGCTGCTAATAAAAGATCATTCAATAATGATATAAAATGTAATGAGGGAATTGTTGTTGAACTGGTTCTAAGACTTGGGCAATAAATTCCTGACATAATGTAGGACTATTAATCATACATTGCGGTAACACAGTCCATTGATAACATTTAACAATTGATGATGATTATATTCAGATACTATAAAAGCAGATTTTTCTTTACCTTGAGGTTGAAGAGGGATAGTAAAAAAACAATCTTTTAAATCAATAACAGAAATTGACCATTTACTTGTAATAATTGCAGGAGCGGTAAATCCTAATTGTAATTCCCCCATAGATTTAATACATTTATTAATTTCCCTTAAATCTCTCAATAGTCACCATTTTCTAGACTTCTTCTTAACCACAAATACAGGGGAGTTCCAAGGTGATGTGGAATATTCAATATGTCCAGCATGTAATTGTTCAGTAACTAATTGTTTCAATGCCTCAAGCTGTTTTTATTTAAAGGCCACTGTTCAATCCATTTAGGAGTACTGGTCAACCATGTTAATGGCATTGCTGGGGGTGGGGGGTGCTGAACGGTGGCTACAAGTTTTTTGAAGGAATGTGAATATGTGCTCTGAGTTTAGATAAAATATCTTGGCCTCAAATATTAATTGGGACATTAATTATTTAAAAAATTGTTAGGAACCTAATACTTTCTAAGGTATGACATGATAGAGGGCCAGAACTGACCCACACATCTGTCATTGCCCTTAATCCATTTAATGTTATTTGACATTTTTGTTTAGGCTACTCTTGTGGTCATTGTTTTATGGAAATAACTGACACATCAGCCCCAGTATTTATTAATCCTTCAAAATATTTTTCTTGAATATTTAGAGTTAAAGAGGGTCTCTGATTAGTAATTAAAGTTTTCCAAAATATATACTTTCCTGTGCTACCTAATCTTCCAGTTCTCAATTGATTTTTAGAAGGAAATTGAAAAAAAGGTAACAGCAAAATCTGGGCTATTTGTTCTCCACTAATCAATGAAAAGGTTTGGGTTGAATATGGCATGATTAAAATTTCACCTGAAAATCAGGATCAACAATGCCAGGAATTACATGGATGCCTCAAAAGGCAGAGCTACTAAGACCTATAATTAATCCAAAACTCTTAGAGGGAAGAGGTCCACAAACATCAGTGTTTATTTTGTAAATACCACCTCCAGGAGACATTAAGACATTTTCACTGATAGCTAAATCAGCAGCAGCCCTTTGTTTGGGTAGCTGTGTAAAAATTATCAATAGTTAACTTAGTACTCTCCTGGCATTGTTTGATGGGTGACCCCAACAGGGGGTGGGGGGGGTCATTGTTGTGGGAAATAAGTGAGAGGTGGTCCCTGGTATTGTTTGTGAACCCCAGGGTTGTTGGCCCACTGAGTAATTCCCAATTGAGGTGAAGGATTTCCATCTTTATCCATCTTTGAAGGACATTCTCTTGTCCAATGTCTACCTCATTTACACCATCGTCGGCAACTTCCGTAGGTATCTTTTTTGTCTTGGGAGATATACTGTTATTACTATTGTTACATTTTTTGCAACAATCTTTTCGAAAATGACCTGCTTTTCCACAATTAAAACAAGTTCCCGATTTGTTGGGTTTAAGGGCTACAGCCAACCCAGCAACAAATATGGAAGCTTGATGTTTAATTCCTCCCACTCCAGCACAAGCTCTTACATATTCACTCAAGGAGGCATTTTGCCCTTTTAAGGGCCTCAAAATACATTTACATTTAGGGTTTGCATTTTCAAATGCTAATGTTTCCAATAATACCTTTGCTATTTGATCTTGACCCACTGCCCCCATTAAAGCAGTACACAGTCTCGCAAGAAAATCAGTATAAGATTCAGTAGTCCCTTGTACGGTTTTAGTAAAGGAAGGTTGTGTTTGACCAGTGGGTATTACATGTCTTCAAGCTCTTAAGAAATCCTGTCGAACTTGTTGAATATCTTGATCTGCATATTGAGCCTGTTCTCTTAAGGCATGGTAATTACCTTCTCTCATTAACTTATCCAGGGAGATTTTGAGTCTCATTCTCTCGAGCTTCTTTCCATGCCTCATCTTCCCACCAACCTCTCAATTGTAACCACTGAAATCCTTCCTTAACTGTTTTTACCAATGCCTCCCAGTCCAAGGGAATAAGTAATTTAGAAGTTCCTATATTTTCTAACCTACCTAGCACAAAGGGAGACTGAGGGCCATACTGAGAGAACATAGCTTTTAAATCCTTTATAAACTTGTATTCCACTGCAGTATACTGAACATCAATCATTTGGGAATTATGAGGATTTTGTTTTCTAGTAATAGGAAGCAAATGTGGTGGATTAATCAAACTGCCAGGGGGAGCTGGAAGATCATCCTCATCATATATCATAGTAAGAGGAACTGAAAACCTCTGTTGTTCTCTACCCACATAAACTTTAGACTTTATAATTGGAAAAAGGGAAGCATAAGAAGGAGTAGTAGGTTTAAGAGAGGCCTTTCACTTTTTAAATTTTATTTGTTCCACAAAGGCCTCCATTATTTCATACTAGAGGCACTATCTGAACTTTCTAAATCCCTTTCATCATTCGAATCTGATTTAGGAGAATCACCTACAGTATCACAGATCTCTTCCTTGGGCTCTGTTTCATTAATTTTAGTATCAGATTTTGACATATCAACTTGGACTTCATGATAAGAACCCTTTTCACTATTACTCTCTAATAATTGTAATGCTTGAGTAATAGCGCTACACAGTGTTCAAATATTTAAGGAAATAACATTTCCTGCCTGATGCTGCTTATGGAGTTCTTTTTGAATGAATTTCCATTTCCCTAAATTTAACTGGACCTTAGTTTGATACTGGAACCAGTAACAATGACATTCTATAGTTTTAATAATTCCTTAAGTCTCTTATGAGATGTTTTAACACCTATGGAATGTAATATTCTTATAGAAACTCTATATATTGTTCTTTGAAGGATTGGGAGTTTTCCATGTTAATCTCAAAAGTCCCCCTTTCACTTTTTCAACCCGGAGTGCTTACCCTTTCCTGTCGAATCCTACCTACTATGCCAATTGTTGCAAAGAACTCAAACACAGGTCAGCATGAGCAAGAAAGAAGAAGAAGAAGCATGCCATTATTGAATACAGCAGTCTTTTATATAGTATTGTGAACAAAGAAGGCAGCATTCTAGCAGCAATGACTTAGTTCTATAAGTTTGCAAAACATTATGTGCAGAAGTAATTTACTAATCAGAAGCAACTTACTGATGATGTCATAATCTACTCTTGGGCTGGAGCATTCTGAGCTCTGTTCCTTCTCAAGAACAGATAAACATTCTTGTTTGCAAATAATATTCTTTTCTCAGAATCCTTCCAGCCCACTTGGCAGAACATCCTATTTGCAGGCAAGCTCCATCAAGGACTGCAAAAAGTCTTGTTTGCAAGCACGCATGCAGTAATCCTATCTGATTCTCTACATCCTTGGCAGAATATCCTGTTTGCAACCAAGTTCCACCAAAGACTGCAAAGCATCTTGTTTGCGAGCACACAAGCAGTCATGTCTGATTCTCTACATAGAGGTCCAACTACAAAAAAAATATAAATATTTAAAAAATCACTGTAATAGATGTGAGGTACTATCTCATGGCAGGTTCAATTTTTTTTCCAAGGTGGATAGTGATTTTTGAATATTTTTTTCATGTGCTGTTATATATTAATGTCTTTTTTAAAAAGTCATAAACATGAACTAGTTAGTGATATTTTGTGTACATTTTCATATATGCATGTGTTCTGCCTTGATCATATCCAACTATTCTTTCTCTATCCTAGCCCCTCCATCCAATCCCGGTGCACTCACTGTTCTAATTTCAATGGTCTTTTTTTTCCTTTTTCTTTTTTGGTTTTTGGGGATTGAGCTCAGTTCACTCAACCACTGAGCCACATCCCCAGCCCTATATTGTATTTTATTTAGAGACAGGGTCTCACTGAATTGCTTAGTACCTTGCTTTTATTGATGCTGGCTTTAAACTCATGATCCTCCTGCCTCAGCCTCCCCAGCCTCTGGAATTAAAGGCATGCACCACCACACCTGTGGACTTTAAAAAAAAAATTCCATATATGAGAAAATAGTATGTATATGTGTATCTTTCTTCTTTCCTTCCTTCTTACCATTCAGTGTATGTATTCCTTATGTGGAGTTGGGGATTGAAGATTGTATCCAGGGATGCTATATTCCTGAACTACATCACCAGCCCCCATTCTTTCTTTATTTATTTCCTTCTTTTTGTAGAAGGAACATTTATTCTTTTAATCTTCAAATCAAAATATTTTTGAAGATATAAATGAACATGCACCTGAGCATTCCTTAGAAAGTAAAGCTGGAAAATTTAGTTGATTAATTAAGTGCTCTCTACCACTCTTTTTTTTTTTTTTGAGAGAGAGAGAGAGAGAGAGAGAGAGAGAGAGAGAGAGAGAAAGCGCGCCTGGTATTTCTGATTTCTCCTGTCAGCCCAGATGGTAGTCAAGGAAAAGAAAAATAAAATTCTCTACTTTATAGGGGTGACTTACAGAACCCAATAGAGGCTAAATGAAAGAACTAATGTCAACTATATTTTTATGGCATCATCAGAATAAACAACTAAAATGAGAAGAAAACTAAAATGTAATATTCTTACATATAATCCGTAACTAATTCTCTAAGAGAAATTCCATTCAAAGCCAATTTAGTTAGAATTCTAAAACCATAACAAAGTTATAGGCATGGTTTTAATAATTCCCAGTTACCTTGTCAGTATATGTGCCTCATTTTATGCAATGAATATTGTTATACTATGTGATTTCCAAAGTCAATTTTTAGTTGTAAAAATTCCCTGAGCTACATCCCCAGCCCTTTTGAAATTTTTTATTTTTAGACTGTTTAAGTTAATAAGGGCCTTGCTAAATTGCTGAGGCTGGCTTGAGATACTTGAGATATTCCTGCCTAGTTTCCAGATCTGCTGGATTGCAGGCATACCAGATGCTCATTCATTATGTGTGTTTCTATATCTAGTTTATTGTGTTTAGCATAATGTCCTCTAGTTTATGTCATATTGCTGCAAATGACAGGATTTAATTTTTTGTGAGAGAATACTCCATTGTATATATATTTCATATTCTCTTTATTTATTCAAGTGTTGTTGGGCCTTTAAGCAGATTTCATATCTTAGCTATTGGGAATATGGCTGCAGTAAATAGGGCATTGCAGGTATCTCTAATTTCATGTTCTTAGGATGTGTTCTCAAGAGTGGAATAGCTGGATTATATAGTAGGCCTATTTTTAGGGTTTTTTTTTAAATGGGGGAGATGGCTAGAGCCTCATTAGGGGGTTCTTCTTGCCAAGCAGAGTATAAGCCACCTAAGAAATTAAAAGTCTAGAATAATTAGTGAAGAACAAAAGACAAAATTGGAAAGAGAGTTCCAAAAGGGTGGAGCCCCTGAGAGGTCCAGTCCACACAAAAGGTGGAACTAGACAATTAGACAATGGCTCTCATGGTTTATTTAAGGGAGTACATTGAAGGCAGGAATAAGGTTTCAGGGGTGGTTGCTTGTGATATCTTGCTTTGTGATATCTTGCAGTCAGCAGGTTGACTGACATCTTGGCAAGTCACACTGATTTCAGAGGAGCTTTGCAGCTATAACAGGTCATCCCTCTCCAGTTCTGTGTGGTACCTGTGGCAGAGCTGAGGAGGAAGTTTACCTGCATCAGGCAATCTATACCTGTGGGGGTGCCACGGGAGGTTCCCAATGCCAGATGTGTCCTTTCACTGGCTGAGAGGCAGATAGTCCACATACAGCCCACAGATGGCTCTGGACAGTTTTTTTTGTTGTTGTTGTTGTGTTGTTAGAAATTTTTTGTTAATTTTCATTACCCAACAGTTTACAACAGTTCCTTTTTCTTCCATCCTCTTCAGCATTTATAGTCTCATTGCATACTTTGTTTTTGATAACTAAGTGAGATGCTCTCTTTGTGTTCTTTTGATTTGTCTTACCCTGATTAGTGATGCTGAACATTTTTTCATTTATTTAATGGACAGTTGCATTTCTTCTTTGAGAAGTATCCATTCAGATTATATGCTCATTTTTAAATTGATTTACTTTCTTTTGTTTTTAGACTTCATGTAATCTAGATATTAATTTTCTGAAATAAATAATTGACAAATATTTTCTCTCATTTAGTAGATTCTCTTCTCCTTACTGAATATTTCCTTTACATGCTGAAACTTTTTAGTTTGATGCAATTTCATTTGTCTATTTTTGCTTTTGATTTCTATGTTTATCTGGGGTTTTATTGAGAAAAATCAATGTGTCAAAATGTTTCCCTTAAATTTTCTTATAGCTTCAGAATTTCAGATTTTATATATAGATCTTTGATCCATTTTGAGTTGATTTTTATAATACGGGGAGATACAGGAGTCAAGTTTCTAACTTATGCATGTGAACATTTTGGCTTCTCAGCACCTTTTTGGAAGAGGCTATTTTTTCACTGTATGCTTTAGGTACTGAGTCTAGAATGAGGAGGCTTTAGACTTGTGGATTTCTTTCTGTGTTTGGTATTCTATTCCACTGGTCTATGCTACTATTATATTTTGGTAATTTAGGTTTATTTTATTTTTTTGTACTTGGAATTGAGCCACATCCCAGTCCTTTTAATTTTGAGACAGATTCTTACCAAGTTGCTGAGGGCCTTGAAAAATTACTGAGGCTAGCCTCGAACTTGGAATCCTCCTACCTCAGTGTCTCCAATTGTTGGGATTACATTTATGTATCACCATGCCTATTTTGCTGTTTTTTTTAAAAAAATACAATTTTATTTTTAAGCCATTTAGAATGTAAATGCAACTCAGAAAGATCATGAGCAATAATAAATATAAAGATGTGGTTCTTTTTTGGGGGGGGCGGGTACCAGGGATTGAACTCGGGGCATTCAACCACTGAGCCCCAGCCCCAGTGCTATTTTGTATTTTATTTAGAGACAGGGTCTCACTGAATTGTTTAGCACCTTGCTTTTGAGACTGGCTTTGAACTCAGTCTCCTTCTGCTTCAGCCTCCTGAAACCCTGAGATTACAGGCATGTGCCACTGTGTCCAGTTAAAAATGTGATTTTTTTATCTTAAAATCTAGCCAACATGGGGTAAGTGTCCACTCTTTAACATAACAAACCTGAAAAGAAAGGGATCACAGCAAATTCATAATAAGCAAAAATGAAATCAGTTTGTTGTGGGATTCTTGCACAGAGAGACAGGGCACCTGGGCATTCAACAGGAAGCAGTTTGTATTAGTGCTAGAACTGACCCAGTGGATTCATAACCGAAGACTAAGCACCAAATGCAGGAAGCATTGCCTTATGTACTCTTTGCTAATTCCCCTTTAATTTACCAGCTTTTTATATGCTATTTAAAGTTATCCACATTTTTTTATTTGGGCATTCTACTTCTATATTACAGAGTAGCAAAAATGTTACAAGTTATAGAAGGCTCACTTGATACAGAGGGTGCCATGTTATCTTTTTCTTTGTTCTGAGAAAGTTCTTATCACAGTCCCTGCCTCCTTGATGCAGGGATTCTTTCAATACCAAGGAGCATATCCTAATTTAATGATTCCTATTTCCATAACATCATAACAGGAGCAGTTTTTTTAACCAGTGTTAACATGAAAGTAGAAATAGATCTTAATAACCAATTGAAACAGGTAGGGTGGTAGTAGACAGGATCCTGCATTAAAACCAAAATACTTGAGTTTCGAATCCACAGATGGGGTAAAGGGTAAAGAGCCAAAGCTTCAGGGTAAATCAATATTTTAAATAAGATTAGTCTCTTTGTCAATCAATTCCTTAAGTTTCTGCTTGTATAATTTAGTCAGCTTCCGGGTAGTCATGACTAAAGCAGCACTGTTGTCCTCAGAGGTCTCTTGAGATACAGTTTGCTTAGTTTGGATGGTCCACCTGTAAGGTGTAGTTGGAGCAGGAATGCATTCCCAGTCATGAGAAGCTGGCTTTATTTTGCTTTTGTAATTCTAGGGGACCACCTAAGCCAGCTTTATTGCAGTATGGGTGGATAAAATGACAGTGATTTGTCC
Organism: Callospermophilus lateralis; assembly: GCF_048772815.1. Taxonomy (NCBI): domain Eukaryota; kingdom Metazoa; phylum Chordata; class Mammalia; order Rodentia; family Sciuridae; genus Callospermophilus; species Callospermophilus lateralis. Next base: position 5,299,159 of record NC_135326.1, read on the forward strand.
CCGTTAAAGAAGCTTTGGTAGTGGATACTTAATTATTATTAGTTTATCCATAAAGCATCTCCTGGTTTAAATGGGTAGACACTGTGGTCCGGTCATGGATAGTCATTCCCTAATCCAGTGATATGTAGTGGTCGGTACTGAGCCAAGAACCTGCATCTTCTGTGTCTCAGTAGAGCAATTAGCAGCACTTAATCCCAATGTAGGTGAGTTTCCTGACAGTTTGCATAGTTGCAATTTTAGAATATGGTTTATTCATTCCATCTTCCTAGAACTGTGGGGATGATATGCAGTGTATGATCATTTATAATCTCACCATGAATTCTGGCCCATATACTGCTGTTCTTTGGTTCTAACTCTCCATAAAGGTGTTTAAGAACAAGTTGGATAAAATTGACCATATTGTCATCTACCACAAGTCAGCTGAGATTCCTCTGGGATAATACTTTGGATCTTGTGAAAAACCTCTAAACTTTTCTATCATTTGTGCCATCTGTCAGATTGGGTTAGGATCTACTGACTAATTGTGGCTTCCCCTGGAAGCACCGTATTCTTTCTCCAATGACCCTGTTCTTTATAGAAAGTGCACGTGATGGGTTCCTATTTTCAGGGTCCCTTTGATACCCCAGAAAGTCATGTAACTCTGAGTTGTAAAGCCCTTAAAGAAAGAGGTCCCATTATTCCCTGGGTCCTAGCTGACCATGATCATGGGACAAGAGCCAAAATATTGACTTTTTTTTTCCCCTTTAACTTCCTTGACTTTGTTTTGGTTTTAAACATCTAGCAAGACAGTTTCATCAGTCTTACTGTAGGAGCACTAGATTTTAATCCTAATGTCTATGACTTTACATTTATCTATCCCTTTCCTTTGGGTCAGTTTTAAAACGGAAAGTTACCTATGGGTAATGGTTTATTTCAGATTAACTCAGATTGTTACATTAGAAATCGTAGTTCTGTAAAGCACTAATTAATAGTTATAAAGTTTATAATGAAAATACAAAATGGAATTAACAATTAACAAGAGTTTATATAATAGATTTGAGCCAATAAATGTAATTTTTATAATAATATTAACATATCTTTAGTATCTATTTACCCTCCACAAATACTGCAAAGTTTATTAATTTAATTATACATGAGATCCTTTGAAAATTTTACCTTTTCTAAATAAAAAATCTTATAGACTTACATACTTTTTATAACTTACCTAAAGCTTTACTTAATTTTGTATTAGATTTTGGTTATTTTGAGATAATAGTAATTTTACCACAAAAATATATCCTTTGATTTTAACTTTAATGAACTTAAGTTTAGCCTGATTTTGTATCATCTTAACATGGAATACAGTGAAAGGCAGTGTCTTAACTCAGAGGAGGCAGACTCTTGATAAATCTTTGGTATAGTATTTCATTTCTGAAGCTGATATTTGTCTCTTAATATTATTTTACAAAAATTTTATATGTTGTTTCCTAAGAATGTATAAATATTAATTAAGAGTACAAAATTTTATATGAAACATGAATCAAACAAAATCTAAGAAAACGCCCTGCGTTTGTGTTGTTTTACCAGAATTGTGCAAAACTTATTACTTTAACAGAGAATTGATCAGTACATTAATGACCCAGACATGAAAGGTGCCTATGAAAAAAAATCCTTAAAAAAATTTAACTAATGGTCAAGTTGTAATCAATTGAATCACTCACAAACTTTTTCAGATTTACCCTTCACAAACCTTGTGCAACTTAGATATTCTTGTGTAACTTAGGCCTGTCTACTCTACCATACAAAATACAAAGTATTTCCTGATCCATACAAAATACAAAGTATTTTCCATTTTTTTCTCTACTTAAAATTTTCCATACTAAATAAAATTTTCCCACTTATAACTTTCTTATCTCTCTTTCCTTGTTGTTGATTAAAATTACTACTTTGGAATGAGCCTTAGGAAACTTCTGAATTTAGATAAATTAATTCATTTTAATAAGATAAAATACTTTATACTTTTTATAATATTTTATTTAAATATAGCTGAATTTCTTGTACTCTTTTTATATTGAATTACATCTGTTAGATTTTTAACTATAAGTTTGCTTTAATGAAGACCTAGAAACAAAAGCTTATTTTTAAAACAAGCTTAAAAACTCATTTAATACTCAAATGTGTGCTGTCTAATGGAATTAAAGAAGACAAGAGCAAATAAATTTATATTTAGTTGAGGTCTTAGTATTTTAACTTTGTAAATCAATTGAATGTTTCCTCTAACAAACACATTTTTGAATACTAGTCAGTCCCATTTATGTTCAGTCTAATTTGCTTGTTTTTAATTGTTAATTTTAAGTTACCCATTAAAATGAAGCTATCAGACAATTGTAGTTAACAGTTTAAACCATATTTCTTCTGCTAAAGAAAAATACTAGAAGCAATAAGTATTATACTTTAAATTTTATAGAAATTAACACTCTATTAATTGGTTTTCACCTAGAAAAACGTGGGTAGTGATTTTAAAGACATCTTTACTCTTATCTGTTTAACCAACTTAAACTGAACTTTTCTTAAATGTTAAGAAGTACTTGGATTCATTTATTTTCCTTTATTTATGAGTGCTCACTTACTATAAGCCAATCCTAATTGCCATTTTACATGATATGGGTATAAGGACATATATAGATATGACATAAATACACAGATGTGAACACATACATAAAAGAAAGATCTTGTAGCTTTAAGTAGGTACTAAAGTACGAGACAATTAGATTTAACCTCATTAGATTTAACCCCCAAATTAAATTAGTCTAACAGAGATTTCTACAGATGACCCAGACATGAAAGGTGCCTGTGCAGTTGAAAACAGTAGGAATAGAGTCTGCCAGCCACAGTGGATGGCAAAGTCAAAAGTTTTCTGCTACTGTATTGGAATTTAACCCTTGAACAACTTGCCTCTCAATAAAGTCAACAGAAAGAAAAACAGACAAAATAAGACTAACTGGCTCCCTTAGGCTCTCTTATGAGGCATTTGAAGAAATTATAGAGCTGACTCCTTCAATTTGGGGCAACACCAGGACCTGATCTGTCTGGCTTTTGTAGATCCCCTCTCTCTGTCTTTCCAGTTTTCAAGCATTAGAGAGGAATTTAGCAGAATTTCAAAACATAAGAACAGATAAAACAAGCATTTATATCCCACTGCAGCTTGTAATTAGAAGTGACACTCCCCCCCAACCCTTGTCTCAAAATAATCTGGGCAACTGCTCTTGTAGCTTTTTATCTAGTGACCCCTTGGCCAACCTTCTTTGAACCAAGGCCAATTTATTTCAGAGAAGGTCTGTAGTCAATTTAACTCCATATCCTCTGGAATATCTAACATTAAAAAAAAAACATACACTCTATATACTTAATTAAAAATTTTTAAAATCATACACTTGCTTAACCCTTCTCATTGAGTCACCATTTACTCACACTTAAAAAGCATATCCTGCCCATCACCCAGTACATTATCATTGTAGTTTTTTCTTTTCCATTTGAGAATACTTAGGCAACTCTGGGTAGTGATCAAAAGCAGTTTCTCTTCACCATGTAGGGACTGCTCTACATCTTGAATCCAGGTTCCACATCTCTGATGGGTGGCACTTCCTTAAGTGGTTCCTGGGCCCTATCACGTTCCTTTATGATCTGGATTCCTTGTCCTGGAGTACAGATCAATTGGTAATCTGGTGCTGGTGGTTACCTCCCCAGGGTCTGCACCACTACAATAAAGGAGGTATAATCACTGCCTCCAAATCCAGAACACAAGCCCCAAGAAATGTGGGATTCTTAAACAGAGACAAGGCATTGGGCTGTTTATCAGGAATCAGCTTTTATTAATACCAGTACTAGCCCAGTAGATTTGTATTCAAAGGCTGAACACTTAATGCAAGTTGCTTTGCTTTTATACTCCTTACTTGTTCTTCTTTCTTTTGCCAGCTCTTTGTCTCTCTTTGTATTAGGTATTAGGCGTCCTGACTGGGCATTCTATTTCAATACTATAGAGTAGCAACAATATTACAACTGAATCTTAGAAGACTCACATTGATACTGATGGCCCATTTTATTTTTTTTCAGTTCTGAGAAAGTCCCTAACAAAAGTTCAGTTTAAAATCTTTAATTTATAACAGTTTAAGTATTAGAAGAGAAATTATTGAGGTGCATAAATTGTTCTCATGCTTAAGAGATAAAAGGTTAAGTCCTTATGAAATAATTATGATGAATTTTCTTAAAACTTTCAGCAAAACAAAATAGTACATATTGACTTAAAACATCTAAGAAAATATTAATCATTAATTATAAGGAGAGAGTGAAATTATTTACCTTCACTTTTTAAGTATAGAAAAATAGTACTTAAATCAGTTTTAGGATAGTGATTTTATTATTTTGGAGTAATTTATGAAACAACTGAACATAATGAATCTTGAGGAATAAAGATAAATTTTCATATTTTTTAAAAAATTTCTTGCTTAGTCTCCAATACAACACACAATAAGAGTTTATAGAGCCAGTTCAGTCGTGCATGCCAGTGGCTGGTAGGCTGATGCAGGAGGATGACAGATTTAAAGCCAGCTTTAGCAAAAGTGAGGTGCTAAGCAACTTAGTGAGACCCTGTCTCTAAATAAAATACAAAATAGGATTGTGGATGTGGCTAATTCAATCCGCAATACCAAGAAAAAAAAAAAAAAAAAAAGAAAAAAAAAAGAAAAAGAAAAAAAAAGAAAAAGAAAAAAAAAGCTAATAGAATTCTGTTTTGGACAACGCTTGGTGAAATTTGAAATATATAAGTGACATAAAAATATTTCGTTGGCTGTAAAGTAATTGATATCTGCAAGATCAGGCTGTTATCTTGGTAGTCTCAGGAAAGTCAGGTAGAATGATACATAAGGTAACGGGTTCTCTCCTGACTCACTGGGCAAAACTGACTTTCTTATTGTCTTTCCTTTGTCAGTTTTTTCTTGCTTGTTTCTTTCTCACTGGGTCTTAAAAGTTGCTGTAATCAAAGCTGATATCAACTTGTACTGTCCATCTAGATAGGTTCTCTCTCTCTCTCTCTCTCTCTCTCTCTCTCTCTCTCTCTCTCTCTTTCAGTACTTGCATTGAACCCAGGGCTTTCTGCATGTGAGGCAAGCACTCTACCAGTTGAACTATATCCCCAGCCCTAGATAGGTTGTCAACTAAGGGAGCTGCTTCTATACTGTCTCTTGTCAGCAATCAATATAAGGGAATTGTTGAGGGCTTCCAACAATTATTAAAAAGATCTCAGTAAATATCCTTCTGTCTAATAACCCTTTTGATGGCCATTCCACATCAAGGTTGGCTATTTTTGAATTACAGAGAGTATACAACTTTTGTTGAATACTGAAAAGGACCAGACAAGTTGCCCAAGAAGTCTCTGTTCACCCCCACAGTCACCTTTAAAACTTTTGTTAAAGTTTTTTAACATATATTCTGAAGTACATAGTTTACTTGATGTACCTCCTGTGTTCTCCCTTGCATCAGTGTTGCACACTTAGGAAAAGATTTTCTTTGTCAATCTCTAGCCAATTTCCTCATGGAGAATTAACTGTAATGGGTTGGTATAAACCCTGGACCAGGAGCTTTCATATAGACATTGGTAAAATTCTACCTTTGACTATATGAGGCATCATAGAATTGGGATTGGGACTCAACATTTGTTTCTACCCTTAGGTGGAGCTGGAACCCTTCCACTGTCTTATTCACATACTATTACACAGACATGGTCAGAAAAAATTTTATACTGCCCTAAATCTGCAAATTCCAAAACCAAAGGAGTCACAGTTTCCCCTGAACAGAGACTACTTGAGCAATTTCTCTGGTCCTTTTCAGCTCCAGTTCCTTTTGGAGATTAATTAAGGACCCTTAGAGGTTGGTCAAGCCTCTTTTCTACCTGCTTTGGCCTCTATGGGGAAGTCAGGTTATATACCACTAACAAACTATCCCCCCTCCCCCTCTTCTCTCTCTACCCCCTCTACTGTAATTCATTTCTTCCCCTTATATTTATCCCCCTTTCCTCTCACTTCCTCTTGTATGTAATTTTGTATACCCCTGAGGGTCTCCTTCCATTTACATGCAATTTCCCTTCTCTCTCCCTTTCCCTCCCACCTCTCATCCCTGTTTAATGTTAATCTTCTTCTCATGCTCTTCGTCCCTACTCTGTTCTTCGTTACTCTCCTTATATCAAAGAAGACATTTGGCATTTGTTTTTAAGGGATTGGCTAGCTTCACTTAGCATAATCTGCTCTAATGCCAACCATTTCCCTCCAAATTCTATGATTTTGTCATTTTTTAATGCAGAGTAATACTTCATTGTGTATAAATGCCACATTTTTTTTTTATCCATTCATCTATTGAAGGGCATCTAGGTTGGTTCCACAGTCTTGTGAATTGTGCTGCTATGAACATGGATGTAGCAGTGTCCCTATAGTGTGCTCTTTTTAGGTCTTTAGGGAATAGACCGAGTAGGGGAATAGCTGGGTCAAATGGTGGTTCCATTCCGAGCTTTCCAAGAAATCTCCATACTGCTTTCCAATTTGGCCGCACCAATTTGCAGTCCCACCAGCAATGTACAAGTGAACCCTTTTCCCACATCCTTGCCAGCACTTGTTGTTGTTTGACTTCATAATGGCCACCAATCTTACTGGAGTGAGATGGTATCTTAGGGTGGTTTTGATTTGCATTTCTCTGACTGCTAGAGATGGTGAGCATTTTTTCATGTACTTGTTGATTGATTGTATGTCCTCCTCTGAGAAATGTCTGTTCAGGTCCTTGGCCCATTTGTTGATTGGGTTATTTGTTATCTTATTGTCTAATTTTTTGAGTTCTTTGTATACTCTGGATATTAGGGCTCTATCTGAAGTGTGAGGAGTAAAGATTTGTTCCCAGGACGTAGGCTCCCTATTTACCTCTCTTATTGTTTCTTTTGCTGAGAAAAAACTTTTTAGTTTGAGTAAGTCCCATTTGTTAATTCCAGTTATTAACTCTTGGGCTATGGGTGTCCTATTGAGGAATTTGGAGCCCGACCCCACAGTATGTAGATCATAGCCAACTTTTATCTTCTATCAGATGCCATGTCTCTGATTTGATATCAAGTTCTTTGATCTACTTTGAGTTAACTTTTGTGCATGGCGAGAGAAAGGGATTCAGTTTTATTTTGTTGCATATGGATTTCCAGTTTTCCCAACACCATTTGTTGAAGATGCTATCCTTCCTCCATTGCATGCTTTTAGCCCCTTTATCAAATATAGGAAAGTTGTAATTTTGTGGATTGGTTTCTGTGTCCTCTATTCTGTACCATTGGTCCACCCGCCTGTTTTGGTACCAGTACCATGCTGGTTTTGTTACTATTGCTCTGTGGTATAGTTTGAAGTCTGGTACAGCTATTCCTCCAGATTCACACTTCCTGCTTAGAATTGTTTTTGCTATTCTGGGTCTTTTATTTTTCCATATGAATTTCATGATTGCTTTCTCTATTTCTACAAGAAATGCCGTTGGGATTTTGATTGGCATTGCATTAAACCTATAGAGAACTTTGGGTAATATCGCCATTTTGATGATGTTAGTTCTACCTATCCATGAACAGAGTATATTTTTCCATCTTCTAAGATGTTCTTCTATTTCTCTCTTTAGGGTTCTGTAGTTTTCATTGTATAAGTCTTTCACCTCTTTTGTTAGGTTGATTCCCAAGTATTTTATTTTTTTTTGAGGATATTGTGAATGGGGTGGTTGTCTCATTTCCATTTCAGAGGATTTGTCGCTGATATACAGGAATGCCTTTGATTTATGCGTGTTGATTTTATATCCTGCCACTTTGCTGAATTCATTTATTAGCTCTAATAGTTTCTTTGTAGACCCTTTTGGGTCTGCTAGGTATAGAATCATGTCATCTGCAAAAAGTGATAATTTGAGTTCTTCTTTTCCTATTTTTATGCCTTTAATTTCTTTCGTCTATCTAATTGCTCTGGCCAGTGATTCGAGAACTATGTTGAACAGAAGTGGTGAGAGAGGGCATCCCTGTCTTGTTCCAGATTTTAGAGGGAATGCCTTCAGTTTTTCTCCATTCAGAATGATGTTAGCCTGAGGCTTAGCATAGATTGCTTTTACAATATTGAGGTATGTTCCTGTTATCTCTAGTTTTTCTAGAGTTTTGAACATAAAGGGATGCTGACTTTGTCGAATGCTTTTTCCGCATCTATCGAGATGATCATATGGTTCTTATTTTTAAGCCTATTGATGTGGTGAATAACATTTATCGATTTCCGTATATTGAACCAGCCTTGCATCCCAGGGATAAATCCTACCTGATCATGTTGCACAATTTTTTTGATATGTTTTTGTATCCGGTTCGCCAGAAGTTTATTGAGGATTTTTGCATCTAGGTTCATTAGAGATATTGGTCTGTAGTTTTCTTTCTTTGAAGTGTCTTTGTCTGGTTTAGGAATCAGGGTGATGTTGGCCTTGGAGAATGAATTTGGAAGTTCTCTCTCTTTTTCTATTTCCTGAAATAGCTTGAAAAGTATTGGTATTAGTTCCTCTTTAAAGGTTTTGTAAAACTCTGCTGTATACCCATCCGGTCCTGGGCTTTTCTTAGTTGGTAGTCTTTTGATGGTTTCTTCTATTTCCTCAATTGATATTGGTCTGTTTAGGTTGTCTATATCCTCCTGACTCAATCTGGGCAAATCATATGACTTAAGAAATTTATCGATGCCTTCACTATCTTCTATTTTATTGGAGTATAAGGATTCAAAATAATTTCTGATAATCTTCTGTATTTCTGAAGTGTCTGTTGTGATATTGCCTTTTTCATCCCGTATGCTAGTAATTTGAGTTCTCTCTCTTCTTCTCTTCGTTAGCGTGGCTAAGGGTCTGTTGATTTTATTTATTTTTTCAAAGAACCAACTTTTAGTTTTGTCAATTTTTTCAATTGTTTCTTTTGTTTCGATTTCATTAATTTCAGCTCTGATTTTAATTATTTCTTGCCTTCTACTTCTTTTGCTGATGTTTTGCTCTACTTTTTCTAGGATTTTTGAGATGAAGTATTGGTTGTTGGTTTTTTCTTTTTTTAAGGAATGAACTCTAAGCAATAAATTTTTCTCTTAGCACTGCTTTCAATGTGTCCCATAGATTTCGATATGTTGTGTCTGTGTTTTCATTTATCTCTAAGAATTTTTTAATTTCCTCCTTGATGTCTTCTATAACCCATTGATCATTCAGTAACCTATTGTTCATTCTCCAAGTGATGCATGATTTTTCCTTACTTCTTTTATCGTTGCTTTTCAATTTCATTATGATCAGATAAGATGCATGGTATTATCTCTACTCTTTTATATTGTCTAAGAGTTGCCCTGTGACATAATATATGATCTATTTTTGAGAAGGATCCATATGCTGCTGAGAAAAAAGTGTAACTGCTTGATCTTGGGTGGTATATTCTATATATGTCAATTAAGTCTAGGTTATTAATTATGTTATTGAGTTCTATAGTTTCCTCATTCAACTTTTGTTTGGAAGATCTGTGCAGTGGTGAGAGAGGTGTGTTGAAGTCTCCCATGATCATTGTATGGTGGTCTATTAGACTCTTGAACTTGAGAAGAGTTTGTTTGATGAACATAGCTGCACCATTGTTTGGGGCATATATATTTATGATTGTTATGTCTTGTTGGTGTATGGTTCCCTTGAGCAGTATGTAGTGTCCCTCTTTATCCCTTTTGACTAACTTTGGCTTGAAATCTATTTTATTTGATATGAGTATGGACACTCCTGCTTGTTTCCGAAGTCCATATGAGTGATATGATTTTTCCCAACCTTTCACCTTCAGTCTATGTATGTCTTTTCCTATCAAATGCGTCTCCTGAAGGCAGCATATTATTGGGTCTTGTTTTGTGATCCATTCTACTAGCCTGTGTCTCTTAATTGGTGAGTTTAAGCCATTAACATTTAGGGTTATTATTGAGGTATGGGTTGTTCTTCCAGCCATATTTGTTTATGTATGTTACTAAACATGGTTTGTTTTCCTCTTTGATTATTCCCCCCCCCTTTACTGTACTACCTCCCGCTGTTGGTTTTCATTGATATTTTCCATTTCCTCTTCCTGTAATATTTTGCCAAGGATGTTTTGAAGAGATGGTTTTCTAGCTGCAAATTCTTTTAACTTTTGTTTATCATGGAAGGTTTTAATTTCATCGTCCATCCTGAAGCTTAATTTCGCTGGATACACAATTCTTGGTTGGAACCCATTTTCTTTCAGTGTTTGAAATATGTTATTCCAGGATCTTCTAGCTTTCAGAGTCTGTGTTGAAAGATTAGCTGTTATCCTGATTGGTTTACCCCTAAATGTAATCTGCTTCCTTTCTCTTGTAGCTTTTAAAATTCTCTCCTTATTCTGTATGTTGTGCATCTTCATTATAATGTGTCTAGGTGTGGATCTCTTATGATTTTGCACATTCGGCGTCCTGTAGGATTCTAGGATTTGGGATTCTGTCTCATTCTTCAAGTCTGGGAAGTTTTCTTGTATTATTTCGTTGAATAGATTGCTCATTCCTTTGGTTTGGACCTCTATACCTTCCTGTATCCCCATGACTCTTAAGTTTGGTCTCTTTATGTTATCCCATATTTCTTGAATGTTCTGCTCATGGTTTCTTAAGAGTTTTGCTGAGCTGTCTATGTTCTTCTCTAGTTGAAATACTTTGTCTTCATTGTCTGATATTCTATCTTCTAAGTGTTCTACTCTGCTGGTAGTATTCTCAATTGAGTTTTTAAGTTGGTTTATTGCTTCCTGCATTTCTAGGATTTCTGTTTGTTTTTTTATTACCTCTATCTCACTGTATAATTGATCTTTTGCTTCTTGGATTTGTTTATGTAATTCATTGTCAAAGTGGTCGAAGTGGTCTTTCATTGTCTGATTTTGCTGTCTAATGTCTTCCTTGAGACTCCAGATCATCTGAAGCATGTATATCCTGAATTCTTTATCTGACATTCCATCTGCTGCAGATATTACCTCTTCTAAAGTTGAGTTGACCTGCATTACTTGTGGTCCTTTCTTTCCTGGTCTTTTCATACTGATCGTGTTTCTTTCTGCTTGGTCAACTGTTGTGTTATTAATTTTTTCCCCCTATATATTTATATTGCTCTTGTCTAGTTGCAAAGTCTCCCTCGCAGGCTTTGGCGGTGGTTATGCCCCTCCTCCAATTGGGGCAATGTGCCTATCACGACGGCAGGCCGCTGGGCCTGTACTTTCGGTGGGCCTGTTCTTTCGGTGGTCGCAGGTCCGCCTACCTTGCAGGTGCGGGCGGCGGCTCAGACCCTCTGCAGGCCGCTGGGCCTGTTCTTCCGGTGGGTTGCAGGTCCGCCTACCTTGCAGGTGCGAGCAGCGGCTCTGTCCTTCTGCTGGCTGCTAGGCCTGTTCTGTCTGTCAGTTGCAGGTCTGTCTATCTAGCAGGCGCTGGTGGCGGCTCTGCCCCTCCCCCAACCGGGGCGATGTGTCTGGCGGGCCACTGGGCCTGTTTTGTCGGTGGTCACGGTTCTGCCTACCTTGCAGGCATGAGGGGCAGCTGTGCCCCTCCACAGGTTGCTGGGCCTGACCTGCCAGTGGGTCGCAGGTCCGCCTACCTTGCAGGCGGGGGGGGGGGGCGGTGGCTCTGCCACTCTGCGGATTGCTGTGCCTGTTCTGCTGGTGGGTCGCAGGTCCGCCTACCTTGCAGGTGTGTGGAGCAGCTGTGTCCATCCACGGGTTTCTGGGCCTGACCTGCCGGTGGGTCACAGGTCCGCCTACCTTGCAGGCGCGGGGGGGGGTGGCTCTGCCGCTCTGCGGGTTGCTGTGCCTGTTCTGCTGTTGGGTTGCGGGTCTGCCTACCTTGCAGGCGCCCGGCGGCTCTGCCCCTCCCCAACCTTGGCGGTGTGTCTGGCGGGCCACTGGGCCTGTTTTCTGGGTGGTCACAATTCCGCCTACCTTGCATGCGCGCGTGGAGCAGCTGTGCCCCTACAAGGGTTGCTGGGCCTGACCTGCCGGTGGGTCGCAGGTCCGCCTACCTTGCAGGCGCTGGGGGGTCCTTTATCTTATTTTGGAGTGAGAATTATACAGGCTTCACATAATGTATTTAGTAATGTTTCTTGCCAAGAACATAGGAGGCCTTTCCATCTTCGGAGGTTTTTCTCAGTCTCCAATTTCCTGGGATAATTGGAGAAAGCTTGGTGTTAATTAAAGAAAATAATGTTTAAAATTTCTTGATGATGATGATTGGCAATTGGGATTGAATCCAGTGGTGCTTTGTTACTAAACTCTTTTCCCAGCTCTTTTTATTTTGAATCATGGTTGCATTCAGTTGCTTAGGATCTTACTGAGGTGCTAAGGCCAGCCTTGAACTTTTGGCTTCTCTGTCTTAGCCTCCCCAGCCTCAGGAATTACACATATGTGCCAAGTGCCTGACTAAGGTAACTTTTTAAAAAAGGCTTTAATATCTAGAATTGTTAAAAAATAAATACATTTAGAATTTCATTAAAATAATCATGAGAGGGAAAAGTATGCTTTAAAAAAAATAAGAACCAGAGGGCTGGGGCCTTTAGCTCAGTGTTAGAGTGCTCACCTTACATGTGGAAGGCACATGTAAGGTGAGCACTTTTTTTTTTGTGACTCAGCATCACACACACAAAAAAGTATTATGTCCATCAACAATTAAAAAAAAAGAATCAGATATGCTGTAGCTTATTTTGTATTTTAATAATGCTTATCTAATATTAATGCACATAGAGTGTGGCTTGGCAAATAAACAGTAAAAAAAACATAAATATGAGAATAAATAAGTCTTTGAAAACAAGTGGTAATACTTCAGAAAATAAGTAATTATGGCATGTGAATATGAGAGTAAATAAATCTTTGGAAAACAATGATAATGTTTGTAAAAAACCATTATCACATGTTGCCATAAACTATTTCTGTAAATTTGAAATTCTTCACAGAAATGCATATTAGAAAAAGAAAGAAATATGTCTATAATCAGCCCCAAATCATAATTGATTTTATAAAATTCAAATAGGATGTGGTAAAAGAAATGCATATGTATATATGTAAGGAATAAAATAAAGTAAGCAAGAAAACATTTAAATTTTTTCTCTCTAGTAAGGTGTTAACTTTTTAATATTAATATTAACATAGTCATTGTTTTTGGTCCAAAATATTATCTTTCCCTTTTTTATGCAGAAGAGAAAATCTTTCTTTTTCATTGATTCTTTTTAGTTATACATACATTAGGATACATTTTGACATAATCACAAAAGTATGGAATATAATTTGCCCTAATTCAGTCACCAGAGCTTCCCATCTTTTTTCTCCTTCCATCTCTCTTCACTCCCTTTACTGATTTTTCTGCAATTTATTTATTTATTTATAATTATTATCTTGTATATATATTGGATGTTGAGATTCACTGTGCTATATTTGTCGGTATACATACAAAGCTCAGTCAGATTTATTCCACTTTTCTGCCTTTTTCCCCATTCTTCCTTCTTCCCTTCATTACTTTGCTGACTTTCTTCTATTTTGCTGACTTTAAATTCTAAAAGCAACTACACATTATAAATATTTGATATGGATTATTTATTTCAACTTTTGTGTTTATCTTTTTATATTGAGAAATTTTTAAATTCTAGCAGCTTTGTTTGAAAGTAAAAATGTTTTTTGATCTTTCTTCTTGCATTCATTAGTTTCCTTCATCTGTAATTTACTAAACAAGCCTCACCAAGTACCCTCAATTTAGTAGCTCTGTTAATTTTAAAAAAGTGTTTTTCAGTTCAATAATAAACAGCAAGATAATTGCTTAAAAATATTTGCTTTAATTTTTGTAACTATGAAAATATACTGTTATTAAAAGTAATGAAATTGTTCTGATTATTCTTTCAGGGAACAGTGAATTTATAGCTACATGAAGAGCAAAATTTGATTTTTTATTCAACATATAAAGCAAAGAAGATGATGTGTTGCTTTTAGGATTAATACTTGAAGTTACCCTCTGATCTTTTACCTATTTTAAGAAATTATTTGAAAGGTACTTGTTTAGTGGAATATTTGTTTTGTGGCTTAATTAATTTTAAACTCATTATTATTTATAATACATTTTATAATATGTAAATATGTTTTGAAAAGGGAGGACTAAGTATTCATTATAAAATAAAAATAGTAGGTTTCTGGACGGGTCTAGTTATTGTGCTGCAATGAACATAGGTATGCATGTAGACCTTTAAGATGTCTTTAATTCTTTTTGGATAATACTGAGTAGTCATATGACTGGGTTAAACTGTGATTCCATTCCTAGTCTTTTGAGAAACTTCTGTAATGATTTCCATAGTCATTGAACTATTTTACAGTCCATCAACAGTGTATAAATTATCCTTTTTCCCTACATCTTTGCAAGCATTTATTATTATTTGTTGTTTTTTTCCTTTCATATTTTTTGATTGATGCATTAGAGTTCCAAATCATTATGGGATTTTTGTTGTTACATATTCGAATGCATATCATATAACAATATAATTTAGCCAGTAGCACTCCCTATTATTTATATTCTTGATGATTGTCATTCTGATTGGAATGAGATGAAATTATAGTTTTGATTTGCATTTCCCTAATGGCTAAAGATATGGAACAGTTTTTCATAATATTTTGCTCATTGAATTTCTTCTTTTGAGAAATGTCTTGCTTGTTTTTTCAAATAACCCACTTATTTGGGTTATTTGGTTTCTTGATGTTGATTTTCTTTTAGTTCTTTTTTTTTTTTTAACTATAAACACAAAATTCTTTATTTACAGTACATTTCTCTTGGGGTCACCCCCCTACATACACACACAGACAAACTTTAAAACACATTTTAAACTTAAAAAAAAGAAAAAGAAAGAAAAAGAAAAAAAATACTCTTAATTCACTTATTGTAAAATAGCTCTATCTTATAAGTAGCAAAACCAAAAGGTCATTTCTCTTTATGTATTTATTTTTCTCTTAGGAAAAAGGATCCATACTGTCATAAATCTGATTTTAATCATTATCAAGACTAATTTTGCCTTTGTTAGCAACATACCTACACAATTAATCAGAAAAAAGTTAAGAAATTTTAAATCATAAGACTTCATTTATAGCTTACCAATTATGTACTATTTAAGTTGAATGCAGGACAGCTGTCACTAACAACAGAGGAGTGTGGCTTTTTCTTTTGAGATTGTCTAAACTTGTGAAATATGATAAGAGATCCAGGTCCAGGAACTAAGTAATCTGTTTTTTCTTTCGGTGACTTTTAAAAATCATTACTATTTTGGTGCCTGATTGAAAAACACTATAAAGGTTAGTCCCTGAGACAAGGTGGCCCCTGGTGGGAATCCATTTGGAAGCTATGAACACTGACAGAGCTCCCACAGAATTTATGCCCTTTCACTAAATGACCTCACATTCTGAACATAGGCATGTTTACATTAAACATACATTATTATTATTTTTTTTTTAATATTTATTCATCTATTTATTTATTTATTTATTTATTTAGTGTGAGTGTGGTGCTAGGGATTGAACCCAGGACCTCATGCATGCAAGACAAGTACTCTACCAATCCCCAGCCTCAGACATTAATATTTAACTCAGAATTCTGAGAACATAACCTATAAAATCTTTTTTTCTTCTGAAACAATTTTCCAGTATATTAATTCCTCTATATAAAACCTACCTTTCCAGATAGGTAGAAACGATACCTGCCAAAAGTTCAGAAGTCTACTCAAAACATTTAAACTCACATGTGAAAACATTTCACAATATCACATCTAAGTTGCACAGAAGACCCCAGTGATCACTAGGAAATCTACCACAGTCCAGTTTCTCCAACCCAAGGAGGTCCAAACTTCGGGGAATAATGTGGTCCTCATCTGCTGCTGCTCTGAAAAATATCCGATCAAAACAAAGCTTACAAGCGGCAGATATTCCAAGATTGGAGTTCATCGGTGTGTCCCAAGTGTACTGGCAATGCTTAGGTTTGCCCCAAAACTCCCACACATCCAAGATGTTGTCAGGTAACCCACCACATTTAGTGACTTCCTGATCCCGTAAGTTTGTATCTCCTGCAAATATAACCGTGGCGGACTCTGGAGCCTCTTGCATTTTCTTTAATACCATTTGTAACTGACTCATTCGTTCCTTGGCATGTCCTCTGGTGCTCTCCAAATGGGACGTCATAAGGTAAACGTCATTTTCAGACAAACTCACATGAACACACAAAAGGTTCCTCATCATTTTGGTACTTGGAAAAGGAATAATCTCTTGGCTTTTTAATTTCACTCTTGATTTCTTCAACATTATAGCTGTGAAATATCCCTTTCATGACCTGTAATAATTTCGTAACTCCTTGCTCTCTTCTTTAGATAGCTATAATATGGGGGAATAACTTCCTGTAGAAATATTACATCTGGGCTGTACAAAGTTAAGTAGGAACACACCCCACGAGCCCTCTCCTGCAGACTGTTTAGATCCAATCCATCAATATTCCTCGTAATGAGAGAGAACATGCTGCCATCTTCTTGATGAGTATTTTCAGATGGGTTGATTTTTGAACTAGTGGAATCAGTTGTTTCTTCACTGGTTAGGTCAACACAGGCCGCGGGCGGCGACGCCTCCCCGGGGCGGCCCTCCTCGGCGCTCTCCTCCACCGGCGACTCGAAGTAGGAGTTCAGCGCTCTCTGAAAGGCAAAGGCACAGGCTGCAGCGCGGGCGCCGCGGCACCGCGAGGCGCGGGGTGGAGGCGGCCAAGCGTACTTCCATGTCCCAGTCGTTCTCGGCCAGGTAGCACTGGGTCACGCCGGCGTCGCAGCGCGCCACCGAGGCGAAGTTCTCGCACAGAAGCCGCCGCCTCTTCCCCTTCTTTTAGTTCTTTATTCTGTATATTAATCATCTGTTGGAAGAGCTGCTGGAAAAATTTCTACCATTCCATAAGCTGCCTTCATACTTTTTATTTTTTCCTTTTTGGTGTAGAAGCCTTTTAAATTGGCACTATTGCCTTTATTAATTCTTTGTATTTTTGACCTATAGGAAACTCTCCTTTTTGGAGAGTTGTTGCCTACACATGATAACATGATACAACACATACATGTATTTTGAGATACTAACCATATTTTCTTGTAAGAGTTATATAGTCTCTGGTCTAATTCCTTAGACCTTGACCTATTTTGAATTGACTTTTGTGCAGAGTGAGAGGTAGGCTAGATTTATTCTTCTACATAGATGTAGGTTCATTCTAATACATGTGGATGTTCAATTTTCCCAGCAGCTATTATCAAAAAGCCTCTTTTCTCCGACATATACTTTTGGCTCTTGTTATGTATCAAGATTCGATAGGTATATAAGTTTGTCTCTGTCTTCTATTTTATTTTCTTGGTCTTCATGTGTATTTTGATGCCACTGTCATGCTATCTCTTTTGTTACTGTTGTTCGAATAGCCATGTAATAATATTTGAAATGACATATTATGCTATCTCTTGCTTTATTCTTATTTCTTAGAGTTACTTTTGCTCTTCTTATTCTTTTGTTCTTCTTAATGAATTTCTAAGACTTTTTTTTTCTCTGAAGAATGTCATTGGAATTTTGATAGGAATTGTATTGAATCTACATCACTTTTGCTAAAAGGACCATTTTAACAATATTAATTCTCCTATATAAGAGGTTCTTTTGACCTGTAGTATTTTCTTCTATTTCTTTTTTCAGTGTTCTGACATTTTATTTTATTTCATTTATTTTATGTGGAGGGAGATACTGGGGATTGAACTAAGGAGCATTTGGTTGATGAACCATTCCCTAGACCTATTTATATTTTATTTCGAGACAGGGTTTCACTGAGTTGCTTAGCACCTTGCTGTTGGAGGCTGATTTTGAACTTACAATCCTCCTGCCTCAGCCTCCCCAAGCCACTGGGATTACATGTGTGCACTATCACATCTAGCTGTTCTATCATTTGAAATTCATTTCAAAACTAAAATTTTTAATACTCAGAAATTTTGCAGTTAATGATATATGTGTCTTGGATACCTTGATATATTTCATAATTTCTGCTACCCTTCTTAAATTGAAATTTTGAGGTAATTTATTCAGATTCTTGAGATTGTACCTTTTAAAGGATTTTTATTTTGATTTCTAGTAAAGTTCAAAGTTAACATGATACAACACATATTTTACTCTTACCATTTCAACCATTTATAATTATAATATTAGACGTTATATACATCACAATGGCTCCAGAATGGGTTTTTCATTTGACAGAAGTGAAATTATACCTCCTTCTTCCAAACCTTTTTCAACTGGTTCTTGTCAACCACCATTCTGCTTTCTAGCTCTACAATTTTGACCCATTAAATTCTTTATATAAGGGAGAAACATACATTGTCTTTTTTTAACATTTATTTTTTAGCTGTAGTTGGAAACATTACCTTATTTTATTTATTTTTATGTGGTGCTGAGGATCGAACCCAGGGCCTTGCATATGCTAAGTGAATGCTCTACTGCTGAGCTACAGCCCTAGCCCATACATTGTCTTTTTTAAATTAACGTATTAATTAATTGTGTTTACTAACATGATTTAGTATGTGATATTTTCTAAATACATACAGGATTTATAGTTTAAATCTATACATCATATAAACTGTCCCCTATCCTTCCCAGGCTGTAGTAATCACTATAGTTTATAAACTATAATCAGTAGTCACTGTAGTTTATAGTTATCACTATTCAGCTTCCACATACAAAAATATGTAATACTTACATATGTGTTCCTTATTTCACTAAATATAGCATCATCTATTTCCATTTATTTTGATGCAAATGACAGGATTGCACTTTTCCTAGTGGCTAATAATGTTCTATTTTTGTATATCATATTATCCTTATTCACAATATCCTTTATTTGATAACAGGTTCCTAAGTTGATTTCATTTTTTAACTATTTGTGATTAGTGTCACAATAAGCAAGCACATGCAAATATCTCTTTGGTATGCTGATTTTATTTCCTTTAGATTTATACCTAGGAATAAATCATATGGTACATTTATTTTTGCTTGTTTAAAGAATCATACATTCTCCATAATGGCTATACTAATTTACATTCCCACTAGCCATTTCTTTTTTTTTTTTTCTTCTTCTTCTCCACATCTTCATCGGCTTTTGTGTGTGTGTGTGTGTGTGTGTGTGAGAGAGAGAGAGAGAGAGAGAGAGAGATACCAACTATAACTGTAGTGAGATGCTATCTTAGTGTACTTTTGATCTGCTATCTTAGTGTACTTTTGATCTGCATTTCCCTAATCATGGATGTTGAGGTTTTTCATATATTTCTTGCCTATTTGTATTTCTTCTTTGGGAATTAACTAGTCAGATCCTTCGACCATTTTTAAATCTATGATGTATAGATTTAAATTTTGTTTTTTTGTTTGAAGTGTTTTGAGCTCCTGGTATATCCTAGGTATTCATCCTCTGCCAGATAAATAGTTGGCAAATATTTTCTCCTGTTCTGTAGTCTCTTCACTCTCAATAGAGTGCAAGAACTTTTTAGTTTGGTATAATCCCATTTGCCATTTCTTGTTTTGTTTCATATGCTTTTGTAGTAATAACTGAAAAATTGTGATTTCTTCTAGTAGTTTCAGAGATTTAGGTATACATTTAGGTCACAGATCATTCTGAGTTGAGTTTTGTAAAATGTAAGAGATGGGGATCAAGCTTTAATTTTCTGCATGTGGGTATCCAAAGGTTAAAGAAGCTATTCTTTCCAATGTTTGTTGTTGACAATGCTTGTTAGAAATCATTTGGCTATAGATGTGTGAAATTATTTCTGTTTTGTTGACATCTCTTTGTGTATTTAGTATAATATTACATTGTTTTGGTTTTTATAGCTCTGTATTATGTCATGAAATCTTTTATCCTTCTGGCTTTGTTCTTGTTGCTTAAAATTATTTTGGCTATTCTGAGTCTTGTCATCATATGAATTTATGATGGTTTTTCTTAGTTCTGTGAAACTATCAAAGTATTTTGTGAGATTGTATGATTTCTGTAGATTACTTTAAATGGCATTGACCTTTTATCAACTTAATTTTTAAAGACATGAACATAGGAAGTTTTTCCTTTTTTGTGTGTTTTCTTCAATTGTTTTTTCTTTTTTTTTACTCACAGAGGTTTTTTGTTTCCTTAGTTGAATTTATTCCTAGGCACATTTTTGTCATTATTTTTGAATAGTATTACTTTAATAATTTTGTTTCTTAGTAAGCCTATTATTTATGTAAATGTTATTATTCGTGTTATTGTTATGGTTTTTATATATTAATTTTATATTTTTCAACTCTACTGATTTTTTTATCAGTTCTATATTCTTTTTCTGTAGTCTAATAGTCTAATAGTCTTTTGGTGTTTTTTTCTATATATATAATCACATAATTTGTAAGAGAGTTAGTTTGACTTTTTCCCTTTCTATTTGTATGCCTCCTGTTTCTTCCTCTTGCCTGATTGCTCTGGCTAAAACTTCGAGTAATATGTTGTCTAAGAACCCGAAAGTGTACACTGTTATGACCTCAGAGGAAATGCTCTCAGGTTTTCTTCAGTAATATTTTGTCAATGGATTTTTCATAATAGCCTTTCTTATGTTGAATTTAGTAGTTGAGGGTTTTCATCATGAATGTTAAATTTTGTGAAATATTTTTCACTTCCATTAAGATGATCATTTGCTTTTCATCTTTCATTCTGTAGATTTTTATGTCTTATATTTATTGACTTATGTATGCTGAACTATCCTGGCATCTCTGAGAGGAACCTACTTAATAATAATGCCTGATCTGTTTGATGTAGTGTTTAATTTGATTTGCTAGTGTTTTGTTGAGAAAATTTTCAACAAAATTTCTTTAGGGATATTGGTCTATAGTTTTCTTTATTAGGTATATTAATGTTGAGTTTTGCTGATTGGGTCATGTGGGCCTCAGAATGAACTTGGAAGTTTTCTCTACCTTAAAATTCTTGGAATAACTTAGAAATAGTTGGAAGTATTTTTACGTGAAAAATTTTGGGAAAGTAATCACATCTGGTCTGGTGCTTTTCTTTCTTGGGAGACTTTTTTTGCATAGCTGATTTTAGTTTCATTATTTGATTCTACCCCTCCCACCTCTTTTAATGTCCTCATTGTTCAGTTTTGGTAGGTCATATGTTTCCAGAAGTTTGTCTATTTCTTCTGGGTTTTTCCTTTTTTTTTTTTTTTGGAGTATGTGTGTGTGATGTCAATACCCCACTTGTGCCAAATCAGTGATATAATGATAAAAAAGCCAAAAAAAGAGTGTACAGTACCCAGAGATAAGTGTAACTTTAATACTGCCATTCTTGTGTGTTAAGTTAGGTTTTAGGGGCAATTACTTCTCTACTCAGTGCAATAGAATGTCTTTATAGTCCCAGATGTGGAAATATTCAAGAATTTCAGACCCCTCTATCAGCCTGATTCAGATAGTAGCTTCCTTTTTATGATGGCTTTTCTTGGGCTTTGCTGGTAGAAGTTGTGATATTCTTTTTCAGATCAAGGCTGATTTTCAGATTTCAGATTACTTTTCCAGGTATGCTTCTAGCCAGCAACCCTGTGAGGACTCTGCAACTTTCCCATAGCTAGGATTGCCAGCACTTACACCAATAGAGTTAGGCTGAGATTCTTTTTTTGTTGTTGTTGTTTAACCTTTACCCTTATAAAGGGGAGTCTTTCCAAAGCTGTGGGAATAGGGTGGCAGAGGTCTCTGAAAAATGTCAGTCTCTTTTGTTGATATCAGTGTTATCCCATGACCACACATCTCAAAATGTATGAGTATATACTTGCCACTTTTTTTTGTAGAGTAGTAGAAGATATGTTGAAGTTTCAAGATATATTCAAGATATATTCATCTTGAAATCTGTTCTATTAGTATATTAATATATGTACATAACACATTTGTCCATCTGTTAGTGGCCAGCATGGGTATACTGTTTCATTTATATTGGACATACATCCCAATAGTTGTTAAATATGGATCACTGATATTTTATTAAAGATTTTTCACCTATGTTCATCAGGAATATTGGTCTTTAGTTTTATTTCTTTGATGTGTCTTTGTTTGGTTTTGATAATTAATTCATAAATTAATTCAGAAATGTCCCTCCACCATTCTATTTCATGGAATAATCTGACAAGCATTTGCATGAGTTCCCTAAAGTTCTGATAGAATGCATCTGAGAATCCGTCTGTTCTGGGCTTTTCTTTGTTGAAAGATTACTGCTTCATTCTCATTGTTTGATATTGGTCTGTTTAGGTTTTCTATATTCTCTTGGCTCAATTTTGATAGATCACATGTGTCTAGAAAATTGTCAGTTTCTTCTGGATTTTCCAATTTGTTGGCATATGTTTTCAAAATTGTTCCTAGTCATTACTATTTCAAGGGATTTCATAAGTTACAAAGATTTTTTTAAATTGAATTCTTATGTATTCTTGGCTTGTTGTTATATATTCTTGGCTTGTTGCTTGTTGATACTTAATATTGAATATAAACATAACTCAATACTTGAAAAGTTCACAGTTAAATTGTGGGAGTTCATTAACTACATGATTAAAACTGACATGTTTAAAATTCTGTAATCTATTTTTAAGCTTTATCCATTTAAAAATCTCTACATTAGCAGTTTTTCTCTCCTGCTGTTAATCAAGTCATTGCATGTTTGATGAGTTAAATGATTAAGTGTTCCAAGTCTGGAGGCTATGAATCCAAACTCAAGGACTCAGCATGGTTTATTATTTGGCAAGGGGCATTCTTTACTTAAGACAATGGAATGCTGGATACTTGTATCTTTTGCAAGTGAGTATGACATGGGATTCTGATAGGAAAAAAGGCTGTTTTTTTGTTTTGTTTTGTTTTATTAATGTAGTTACTTATTGTTATAAATTATTCTTTTAGAACTTGCTTTCTCATTATTTTAAAGACTTTTAAAAAATTGATTCCTTCATATATCTTATTTTATTGAATATATAATAACACATAGTAAAGTGACTGCATTATCCCTGTAGACATATAATATGCAACACTGAATTTTCACAAAAGGAACACACCAAGTAACCTCCACCAAGACCAAACATCAGCTCAGGTTAGGTGCTACAGGTCTCTGTCTATCCTCTCCATCACCAACTTGTCTCTAAATTTTCTGACTGTATACCTGACCAACTTTGCCTGCTCAGGCCTTCAGACGAAGCAAAGTCATGCAGGGTATATTTCTGTAGGTCTGGCTTCTCTGTTAACCCAGGGGATTTTGGTATGTTGTATCTCTTTTCTTACGTAAGTGCAAGGTTTTTTAAAAATTCCCCCTCATTTCCTCTGTGATTCGTACATAGTTCAAAAGTGTATTTAATCACAGCAGATGGTACAAGTTAGACCTATAAAGTCAATGGCCTAATTTAGTTTTCTCATATGCAAAAGTGAAAGGGTTTAGGGTGAGAAAGAGAAGGAATAAAGAGGAATCTTGTGAAAACTGGAAGGAGATCAGTGGAGTAGAGGAAGAGAATCCAGAAGAAGGATGGAGAGCTCGGGTTATGGCTCAGTGGTAGAATGCTTGCTTACCTGGCATACATGGGTTCAATCCTCTACACCATATATGTTAATAAATAAATAGAATAAAGATATTGGTCCATCTACAACTTAAAAAGGGGGTGGGGGAGGGAAGAGCATGAGAAAGTACTGGGAAATGAAATCTTCCACCTTATGCTATGTCCATGTATGAATATACCATAGTGAATCATATATATTTGTATGTATGCATATGTATGTGTGTATATGTTGCACTAATTGAAATAATGATGATAATATAGAAGAGAGATCAGCCCTTTCATCCTTTCCATCTGTAAATCAATCTGAATTGTATCACACACCTGTTCCATGATTTTCAGTGTACTTCAATGAAGTGGTGGGTTGTATCAGTCTATTTTCCAGCATTCTTGGGCTTTGGGGTGGGAGGGAACATGAGAATTTCTGCTTCTTCCAGACCCTGAATTTCCCCAGTTCCTCCTAAACCCTATCAGCCTTCTTATCCCAGAGATCAGAGTGCCAGTTTCAGATGAAATTTGGTCTTTGTCTGTGGACTAATCAACTAGATAGTTGAGTTGCTTTGTAGTCCTTGTTATAGTTACTTCTGTGCCCAGACTGACTCATTCTAGGAGCACATATCAATCTAGTGAAAAGTCGAAAATCTATGCCCTAGACTTTCTAAGTATGGCTTACTTATTTACCTGATAGTCTCCATTTTATATATTCTCCTGCAAATGAGAAAATTTAGTTTTCCTATATTTCTTTCATTTATCTGTTGATGAACACTTATGCTGGTACCATAACTTGGCTATTTTGAATTATGCTGCTATAAATACATATATATTACTGTAGCATGCTGACTTAATTTATTTTGGATAAGTACTGAGGCATGGTATAGCTGTATTGTATAGTTATTCTTATGTACAATAGAAAGACAAAAAATAGAAAGGAAACAAAGAATGAGGAAAAAAGTTTTAATTCAGAAGTTATGTATACTTTTCTAGATCTATCATTCTCTAAGCCAGTATCTCTTCCAGGCCTGTTACTCCCAAATTTCTGGGAAATTTGTAAATATACCTGTACACTATAAATTAGATTAAACAAAAAAGAGTCATACGGTTTAAGGGACTTTCTTTAATTTAGGGGAATTTCTAGCACTATGAAGATCATGTCAATACAAGGATTTTGAGAATGACCAGACCACCAAAAACTGTCTTCAGGTTACCAGACTGGTACCATTCTTACCTACTTTTCCATATGTATTCCTTGATTTATCCTCAAATGCCTGCTTTAGTCTTGAGATGGCCTACATTCTTTTCTGAATGCATATTCCTTGCTTTTTTTCCTTCCACATTTTTTTGGTGCATTATTGTTGTACATATGATGGGATTTGTTGTTACATATTTGTACACACACATAATATAGGAATATAATTTGACCAGTCACTTCTCAGCACTTATCCCTCCTTCCTTTGTATTTCTTCCTTTACCCACAAAAGTTTCTCTTTAGCTTCTTCCCATTCTCCCTTGCATTTATATCTATTTTCCTAAATAAATCCCTGTGTCCAAGACTGTAACTGCTGAAATTCCCTTTTATTACATTCTGAGAAACCCCACTGGTCCTGAATTAGATTTCCTCTTTTCTCTGGGAACTCTTTGGACCAATGTTTGGAGACACCATTTTTCTTGAAGTATCTCTTGGTGACCTCATGTGAGGCTTGAAGACATTGATGACCTTAATGTACCCCCATGTGTCTCCTTGCTCTGCCTTACTTTTCAATGTTTCTCATTTCAGGTGTTAGGGAACCCTAACTCTGTGTATTTGAAAGTAGAAGTAAGGTGATGTTAACCACTTATTTCTGGTATGAATCTTTTAATTCAGACACAGGGAAGGAGTTCAGTGGTCTTTAAAAATCTGTTTCTCATTTTAATATTGTATTGTAGGTTTACTGAAGATTTCTCAGCTGCTTGCCTGATAATTATCTATATAATACCCGCTATCTCAACTGAGTTAAAATGTAAAGTGTTTAAACCACTACCTAAACCTCTTCGTAACCAAAGGTAAAAAAGTGTCTCTGTTAAATTCAAGCCTCTGTAGAACTTGCTGGATGCAGTGCTACAGGCCTATAATCATGGTAGTTAGGGAAAAGACAGGAGGATCAGAAGTTTCATAGCCAGCCTCAGTAAATTAGGGAGGCCAGCAGCAATTTAATGAGACCTTGTCTCAAAATAAAATATTAAAAGGGCTGGGGATGTAGCTCAGGGATGAAGTGTCTCTGGGTTCAATCTCCAATACCAAAATAAATAAATAAATAAATAAAATAGTTACTATAGGACTTAAATGGGTGATGGTTTTTCTCTTTCTCCTTATTATTTATCTTTTCCTAGGTCGTAAGTCCTCTTCCCTCTTTTAAAAAGAGAGCTTCCTCATAAAAACATCAAAGGTAGGAGATACCTTTAGGCCAGCATGTTCCATTCCTGGAATATACATTGTTGGTATGAAAGGTGGGTCTCCTAGCATTGGGTACCTGTTCTTTCTTCAAATATGAGGTTTACCTGAAATACAAAGTTGGAGGAACCTGACTTTGATATGACTGTCAAGGAAGCTTGCATTAATCACCAATTTCAGATACAGTATACTTAGTGAACAGTTTGCAGCAACTGAGGAGGAAATTTACAAAGACACAGAGCTATAGAGGAGATCGTTATTCAAGAAAAATCACTGAATAAGAACAGGAAGCTTCCTAATCCTTTTTTTTTTTTTTTGGTACTGGAGATTGAACCTAGGGGCACTGAACCACTGAGTCACATCCTCAGCCCTATTTTGTATTTTATTTAGAGGCAGGGTCTCACTGAGTTGTTTAGTACCTCAAAGTTGCTGGCTTTGAACTTATATTCCTCCTGTCTCAGCCTCCCAGCTACTGTGATTACAGGCATGCACCACCATGCCCAGTTTACTATCATTTTAACTGGAACTAATCTGATTCTCCTTTTCCCTGGGTTGTGGTACCCTTGAAAAATATTCTGTGTTTTTCTTGCAGGTAGTCATGACAGGGAAGAACAAAAGCCTGATCTCATCACATTTTTATCACCTTTCCCCAAATATTTCATTATGAGACATGAGTAAGATATTTCCTATAATAGTAGTATAATATAAAGCTGTATTTGACTTGACTGAGAGCTCATCCAAAATGAAAAAGGTTTTCTTTAGACATAATTAGCCAAAACAATTATAGAGAAATAATTAAAATTTGAAGATATAATGTCTGAGAATATCCTAAATTTAATGAAAAATGTCAGTCTACATATTCAGTTAAACAAACTCAAAGCTGAGCAAACCCAAGGAGATCCAAACCAAAACATACTGTAATTAAAGGTTAAAGACCAAAGAGGATCATGAAAACAAAGAGAAATAACTCCACATATACGAGAGATTTGTAATAATATTAACAGGTAATTGCTGATTAAAAACCATGGATGTCAGAGTCAGTGGTATGATATACTCAAAGTTCTAAAAGAGAATAACTGTCAACCAAAAATTTGATTTTATTATTTCTTATTCTGTCATTTTAACTCATATTAACTGTATAAATTGATGTAATTCACTGATATTTCCATACATGCACATATCATGCATTTTTCTAATTTAGGGAGTTCTTGATGTTTTTCCAAAAAGGTGTCCAACAACCTCTTTTCTACTCTTGACACCCTTTTCCTCTCTTTTCTCACCCAAAACGCTTCCCATCTCTAAAAGCTTCTAACTTCTCTCCTTTCCATTTCCCTATCTCTAGTGACCAAAATTCCACTTTATATGTCTGCTTAGGGGTTTCCTTGAGTTAGATCATGTGATATTTATCTTCCACTGTCCGACTGGTTTCACTTACTATTCTCAGTTGCATACAAGATGGTATAAATGACAGAATTTCATTCTTCTTATGGTCAATTAGTATTCCATTAAATAAATATACCACATTTTCTTCATTTATCTGTGAAGGGCATCAGTTGTGAATAATGCTATAGTAAATATGGAAATACAACTCTTGTTTTGGTATAAGCATTTCAGATCCTTTGAATGTATACCAAGTAGTGGAAGTGCTGGGTCATATGCAGTTCTGGTTTTAGTTTTTTGAGTAATCTCTATACTTTTTTGTAATGACTATACTAATTCACCTTCCCACCAGTACTGTGTTTTAGAGTATGTTGTATTGCATCCTAGTCAGCATTTGTTATTTCTTGTCTTTCTCATGATAGTCTTCTAACTGAAATATGATGATATCTCATTGTGGTTTTGATTTATATTTTTTTGATGAGTAGTGAAAAAGAATTTTTTTTTGCATTTTTTTGTGTTTATGTTCGTTTGTGTATCTTCCTTTAAAGTATCTGTTTAGTTCTTTTTTTTTTTTTAAATCAAATTAAAGCAAGCTTATTATTTCGACTGGCCGGGCTGCCTCTCCCTCCCAAAACGGCGGGAACAAGACAGCACGCCAGCTTTCCTGCAGCCCAGCATTATAGCCCAGAAAGTTACACAAAGTGGGGTTACAGATAACAGAACTCTGACAAACATCACAATAATGGTAGTTTACATTTTTTGCTGGCCCCATCATCAGAATTTATGAGGACCATTAGAGCCTCAGAGAGAGTCGTCTGGCAGGGAAGGCCAATATTTGAGGTGTCACTAACGTTTCGGAGAGGGCTGCTCTCTGGTCAGAGAGCCAGGCATGGATGAGTTCAAGGCACGCACAGGCATTCCAAACAAGTTCAGAATTTGCAGTAATTTATAGTAAAGCTGAAATTATCTTTTCATGGCTTTGTGGTGAGATTGCTCCCAATTTTAAGAAAAGATCAGGTTGGGTCTATCAGAACCATAAAAAGTTGTAGATATAATACAGAGTGATTCCATGTACCCTTTACTTGGTTTGATCCACTGTTAGTTCTTTTTTTTTGGATACCAGAGATTGAACCCAGGGGCGCTTAACCACTGAGCCACATCCCCAGAACTTTTTGTGTTTTGTTTTGAGTCAGGGCCTTCCTAAGTTGCTGAAGGTGGCTTTGAACTTATCATCCTTCTGCCTCAGCTTCCCAAGTCATTGAGATTATAGGTGTGCTCCATAGTGCTTGCCATCCTTCAATGGTAGTTTTAACTTATATATTCTTTTTCTCTTCTCTCTTCTCTGACCTACATGAAAGAAACTTTTTTAAAAATTACGTATTCTGTTTAGTTCTTTAACCCATTTTTAGTTGGATTTTTTTGGGGGGTGTTTGTGTGTGTACAATTTTTTTTTAGTTCCTTATGTATATTTTGGATGTTAAGCTCTTATTGGATATATAATTTGAAAATTTGTATTCCTTTTCTATAGGTTGTTTTTGAATTCTCTTGATTTTCTTTGCAGAAACTTCTTAGATTGACAGATTTCTATTTTGTCATTTTTGGTTTTATTGCTTATGATTTTGAGGTCTATCTAAAAAACCCATTGCCTATATCATAGTATTAAATTTCATAGTTCACCCTACATTTTCTTGTAGTAATTTTATGTTTTCATATTTAAGGTTTAGGTTTTTGGTACACTTTGTGTTTGTTTTTGTGTCTAATAAGAGAAAGGAATGTAGTTTAATTCTTCTGTACAAGTATGGCCACTGAGCAACATCTTCAGTGCTGCCCTGCCCACACACACTTTTTTTGAAACAGGTCTTGCTTGCCCTTTATTTCTTTCTTTTGTCTAATTGTTCTTGCTAAGACTTCCAAATCTATATAAGTAAAAGTGGCATAAGTGGACATGGTTGTCATGTTCCTGATCATAGAGGAAATGTTTTGTCTTTCAGTGATTGGGGCCTCACTAAGTTGCTGAGGCAGGCTTTGAATTTGCCATCTTCCTCCTCTGAAGTCACTGGGATTACCAGCTTGTGTCACCACACCTGGCTTAATTTGCCAGTTTTTGATGGCTTTGTCAAAAATGAGTGGGCTATATGTTTGTGGATTAATTTCTGAGTTCTGTATTCTATTCCACAATGATCTATAGATTCAATTCAGTCCCTATCAACATTCCAATGACATTCTGTTTTCCCAATATTGTGTTTTAATAACAGAATCATTCAACTTTAGCAAAAATAGTTTTGTAGTATATTTTGAAGTAGGTATTGTGATGCCTCTAGTTTGGTATTTTGGTACTTTGGCTGTTCTGGGTCTTCTGTGTTTCTATATAAATTTTAAGATTGTTTTTCTATTTCTGTGAAGAAATAATTGGAATTTTGGTGAAAATTTCATTGAATCTGTAGATTACTTTGGATGGTATGGTTATTTTAATTATTTGTGTATGTGTCCTCTATAATTTGACAGTTTTGTTGTTGTTGTTGTTGTTGTTGTTATTGTATAGGTCTTTCATTTCTTTTGTTTATTTCTAAATATTTAATTTTTGTAGTTGCTATAAATGGGATTTAATTACTTTTTTTTACAATTCATTACTTATGTACAAAAAATGTTATTTTTGTATGTTAATTTTGTATCCTGACATTTTACTGAATTTGTTTTTAAGTTATAATAATCTTGATGGAGTGTTAAAATGTATCCAATTAACATTAATAAATATTTAATTCACTACATGCCAAACAGTGTTCTATAGGTTTTTCATATGCTGGGTTTTTCTTTTCCTTACTTGCTCAGAATCATGTCATTTGCAAATAAAGAAATTATATTTCATCCTTTTCAACTTAAATGGCCTTTATTAAGGGTTGGGAATGAACATGCTGTGGTGTTCCTGCTTTCAGTGTTTCCTCATATAGTATGATATTAACCAAGAGTTTTTCATATATATCCTTTATTAATTTGGGAGGTGTTCTTTATATAATTAATTTGTCTAGACTCTTAGTCATAAAGAGATATTGAAATTTATCAGATGCTTTTTCTGTATTAACTAAAATGGTCGTTTTTCTTGTTCTTAATTCTATTGATGGTTTGTATAACATGTATTGATTTGCATTTGTAGAGTCATGTTTGTGTCCCTGATTAAATCATTAAATCTTACTTGATCGTGGTACATGATCTTCTTTTTTTTTTTTTTTTTTTTTTAAAGAGAGAGAGAGAGAAGAGAGAGAGAATTTTTAAATATTTATTATTTTTAGTTTGCGACAGACACAACATCTTTGTATGTGGTGCTGAGGATCCAACCCCCGCCACACGCATGCCAGGCAAGCGTGCTACCGCTTGAGCCACATCCCCAGCCCCGGTGCATGATCTTTTTGATACCTGTTAAATTTGGTTTGTTAGTTTTTTATTGTGAATGTTTGCATCTATATTCATCAGAAATATGTCTGTTGTCTGCTTTGTTTTCATATCTTTGTCTGATTTTGTTGTAATGATAATGCTGACTCCCAAGAAAAAAGTTTGGCAACATTCCTTGCATTTTGATTTTTTGGAATTGTTTAAAAAGAATTGGTATAAGTTCTTCCTTAAATGTTTTGTCAAATTGAAGTGTGAAAATATTGAATCCTATCTCCGCCCCCCCCCCGCTCCCCCCCCCCCCGTTTTTTTAAAGATGGAAGATTTAAAATTACTCATGAGTTTCATTGTGCATCACTGGTCAGTTTAGATTTTTTCCTTTTCAATTCTACTAGCTAGGTCATATAGTTCAGAAATTTATTTTATTTTATTTTTTATTTTTAGGTTTTCAGGACTTTATTCATTTCCTTTAGTTTTTCTAGAGTTTTAAAATAAAATTGCTTGCAGTAATTTCTTAGGATCAAGGTGCTGGCATCTAGCAAGAATCTTCTTTGCTGCATTCCAATGCCAGAAGGTAAAAGAACAAAAGAAGATGAACATTATCCTCAAAAGGCAGAAGAGGGAAAGCAGTCAGTCCTTAATGCTTTTTTTTGTATTGGCATTATTTCACTTATTCCTCTTATCAAAAATACCTAAAGTTGGATTTTTGGTGCCTAGATACCTCTGTTGTCATAATTTTATGGCCCTACATAAACTGTGTTAAAATGTATCCAATTAACATTAATAAATATTTAATTCATTATATGCCAAATAATGTTCTATACGTTTTTCATATGCTGGGTTTTTCTTTTCCTTAAAACTAAATATCAGGTTTTATAGTGAAGTATAATAGGAGTGTGAAACGGAAATTACACAACCTTGAGAACAATTTAGGAATCTTAAACTTATTGTGTGTGGCGCAGGGCGGGGTTGAACCCAGGTCTTCCTGTGTACAAGGCAAACAGTCTACAAACTGAGCTATATCCCAGCTCATGGAATTTTAAACTCTTAAATCAAATGCCAGTTTAAAAACCCATGAGCGATTATGACTTATTCGGCATTATCTGCCTTTGTTGCAAATCTTTTTTTTTTTTTTTTTTTTAAGAACGGGCTTTCCTGAGTTACCTGTGGTCTTGTGCCATACATAATTTATGATCAAAAGGCATAATTTTTAAATGGCCTTTCATTGTCCAAGAGTTCTTCGTAAATGGAGCTAATTAATATCCATTTTACTGAATCCAACCACCAGATGGAGTCATCTCTTCAGTCCTGTACGTAATTGAGTCCTAGGAGGACTATTTACGTCATACATGATTCATAAGTAGGCGTGGCTCGTCTGCATCCTGGTTCCCGGCTGATCAAACGTTTTATTTCGGCCTCGGGCTCTGCGGTCGCCATCTTGTTCCTGTGGCTAAGGTGAAGGAGGTATCTTCTGTGGGAGGACCACAATCACAACTGCCCAGGGAGGGGAAGGCGGAGGTTGCAATTGTCGGTAGCCCCCAGTCTGCGGGGAGGAGGAAGTAGGAAGAGGGTGGCGGCCGAGTTTGATTCCGACTCCTTTGGCGGCGCGACCCAGGAACCAGCATTGGTAACAAACGGCCTTTCTGGGCGCCTATCCCCTGGTGGAGGCGTCGGGAGGCATTGGAGGGGCCTGGGCCGGCGCTGAGCCGGGCTAGATTTTTCCGGGGCGTACCGCGGTAACTGGGACCTTACCCGAGGTGAGGGAAGGCAGAGCAGATCGCAGCCTGGTTTCTTGTTATTCCGCGGTTACCGGGTGGCTTAGGGACAGTATAGGGACCCGCAGGATCTTTACTTTTCTCCTTGTATTTTTCTTTTTTTCACCCTTTATTTTGCTACTGTGGGCATTGAAACCCGGGAAATGTTCATGTTATGTCGCCACGCTTTTTTTTTTTTTTTTTAAACAGTCTCGGGCCCAATATTTGGAGTCAAAAACTTAATCACTTTCCTAGACTTTGTGTTTTAGAACTCCTTTGAGTCTCAGTGGATTTTCGCCAGTTTCAATATTTCTAATCACAGCTAGTTTCATGGGTCTTTAAAGATCCTCCAGAAGTATTTGCCCTCGTGGCTTCCAGAAGGGGCCATATATCTAGAAGACTGTATTTGCCTATTTATTTTAACTAAACATTTTTCAAATTTTTCCTGACGTGGCTATTCACACATCGCAGGATTCCATCACAGTCAATTTTTTCAGGATTCCATCAAAGTCAACTTTCATAATCCAGAAGGAGACACCTGGGGTGGCAGGGAAGGGGAAGTGAGGTGGGGAGGGGAGAGTGTGTGTTGTTGACCATCTTGGGCCTCCTAATCTCTGTGATAGCCCTTCCCATCCCCACATCCTCAGCCTAGCCTCAAAATTTGTATCCAGGACTTTGACCTACCTTTCAGGAATCTTTTGTAAGAAGTTTCCTAAAATCTGATTTTAAAGACTATTTTCTCTCCACTCACCTTTAGAAGCATCCCTAAATCCAGAATTTGACTCAACTCCTGCTTTCTTCTTATCAGTAACCCTGAGTTAAAAGCTGTCCTTTAGAGAAACTTCCCAGCATCTGTTTTTGAGGAGTGCTCTAATCCCATCTCTTTTTTTGGTTCACATAAATCCTGGTGTTTCCCCTCCAAGCCAGACTTCAGGGAGGGTTATTTGAGCAAATAGTCTTCCATCATAGAGGTACTGTCTTTCTCACTTGTTCTTATCATAGCCTCATAGATCCTAACAGATTAGATTCTCATCACCCTTACAGAAACTCACTCCATTAACTTTATCTGGGTCCCAGCTCTGCATTCAGAAGTAGGGTTCAAAATTGGTTTCACTATTATTTGTCAGAAACCCAGTCCACCTTTAGAATCTACCAGTGACTGTTTTTTTAATCTTTTCTGTTCTAAATTATTCATGTTTATTCTCCCCTTTCTACATAGTCTTAGGTCCCAAGTATATCCTCTGTGTATTTCTTTTTACAATAGGAATGTATTGTAGATCTTCTTTTCTCCCAGAATTACTTTCAACAGAAAAATCCTCCGCATTTGTGCCTCACCTCTTATGTTCATTTTTCTCTCCAGATGTCCAGCTCACTGCTGTCCAAGAAACGTCGAGTATCTGGACCTGATTCAAAGCTGGGTTCTAATTGCTCTCCTACCTACTCTGAGAGGTTTGAAGTGCCCCCAGGACCAACAAACGTGAGTGCCTTCTTTCTGAACACTGGCAGGTGGCTTGTAGAGTGGTTGTAGGGAAATATCTTTTTTCAGCTGTTAAAACCAGATTTTGTTTATCTCATCTTGAATGTTTTTTTATCCTTCCATAGGAAATGCCAAAAAACAGTGAAACAGACATAGATGAAGGTCTTTACTCCCGTCAGTTGTAAGTCAGACAAAAGTGGGACATAAAAAATTGGAGTAGGCACAGCAGGATTGTGGGTAGATTACAGTCCTTTTTTGTCAGATAAATAAATCTGGTGGTCTCAATTTTCTTTCAGTACAGAGTGGGTAGGGTTGGATGGGTCCAGCTTTTACTCAGAGATCTCTCTTGGCAGGTATGTATTGGGTCATGAAGCAATGAAGCATCTCCAGACATCCAGTGTGTTAGTATCAGGCCTGCAGGGCCTAGGTGTGGAAATTGCCAAGAATATCATCCTTGGTGGGGTCAAGGCTGTCACCCTTCATGACCAGGACACTGCTCAATGGTCTGATCTCTCCTCTCAGGTACTTCTTTTTGACTCCCTTTCACAAAATACCAGTCTTCCTTAAACTCTGCATCTATTTTAGTTCTTCCTTCTTTCCCTTTGTAGTTCTACCTGCGTGAGGAGGATATTGGTAAAAATCGAGCTGAGGTATCTCAACCCCGACTTGCTGAACTTAATAGCTATGTGCCTGTCAGCACCTACACTGGACCCCTTGTTGAGGACTTCCTTAGTGATTTTCAAGTACGTGAGTGTTAACCTGCATGCTGCCTAATTTTTACAGATAATTATGTGTCTTATTTGTTAATGTTTTGGCCTTGTGTATTAGATTTTGTTCTGGAAGTTAGGGGATATACATAGGCAGCAATTAAACTCTATCTTTTTGGGTTGGTGGGTGGGTCACCTAATTCTAGGAAGCCATACATTTGTGGTGTAGCGGTTTTCAAACACAACTCTGGAGCTAAACTGCTCTCATGTTAAGTCTGGAACTCTTTTGTTTGTGTAACCATGAACAAGCTTCTTTTCTTTTAGTTTTTTCTTTCAGTAGAGTAAGAACAAAAGCAATGTGTATTGTTAACAGAATTTTTTTTTTTTTAGGGTCAATCTTAAAATAGTAGTAGGTAGTTAGTGTTATAGAGATGTTTATTAAATAAGAGGAGCTTTGGATGCTTTTTATGTTGCCCTGAGGACTATGATATTAAAACTCTTGAAACAGAAATGTAAACTTTTTTTTGGTGAATAGGGAAGGGAATTCAGACAGAAGTTCCGTAATTTATAGCCAAGCAGTCATTTTCTTGAGAATTGGAACATTTAGGTATGGGAATTAATCCAGACATTGACTGGAACAAGGGGTTGACTTGCATTTTTTCTTAGCGTACAGCAGGATTATAGATAGATTGTAATCTAAATTTGTCAGATAAATGAATCTGCTTGTCCTTAGTCTTGTCCTTTTAGTACCTCTTTGTTAAACTGAGACTCCCTTCTGAGTCTGACTTACATTGATATTTGTTGTAGAAATGGGCCAAACCAGAAAAAAATGGATATTGATTCTTTTCCCTCTAACCCTCGGGCTTTCCCTTTTATTCTCTTAGTCTGCCTTAGTCACAGGCCCTTGCCTAAACCTTTTGCTCTTAAATACAGGTGGTGGTCCTTACCAACACTTCTTTGGAGTACCAGTTACAGGTGGGTGAGGTCTGTCATAGCCGTGGAATCAAGCTGGTGGTGGCAGACACTCGAGGACTGTTTGGGTGAGTACCTGCCCCTTCCTTCCCGAATCCTTGCCAGAAGAACAAAAGGCTCTACTACCCTGTTACCCTGAGCCAATCAGCTTTTCAATTCTGTGTGTTCACTCTTCTATGAGCATTGTCCTGAATCCCACTGTAGATGGACTGAATTTGCTTTACATGTACTGGACTGTGGAGTGCCTCTGTCATGGTCTCAGGCCCAAGTCTTGTCATCTCTCTCTGTAGGCAACTTTTCTGTGACTTTGGAGAGGAAATGATTCTTACAGATTCCAATGGGGAACAACCACTCAGTGCTATGGTTTCCATGGTTACCAAGGTAAGGAGGTTAGCCCCTGGGGATTCTGGTAGACAGGTAAAAAAGGGTAGTCTTCCTATCTACTGGCACCTTGACCTTGCCTCTAAAATTGGTTTCTTTTCAAACTAGGATAGTCCTGGAGTTGTTACCTGCCTGGATGAGGCCCGTCATGGATTTGAGAGTGGTGACTTTGTCTCTTTCACAGAAGTACAGGGCATGAGTGAACTCAATGACATCCACCCCATAGAGATCAAAGTCTTGGGTATGTCAGGGTCTACAGGGAGAGTGAGAAATATTTTCTCAGAGGAGAGAGAAAATTGACCTGTATGAGCTATCCCAGAAGGGACACATATCTAAATTTAACCTAGGGACAAGAGAAGTGTCTGTGAAATCTGGGCTGGGACTTAGTAAGATGTGTCAGTGAGATCTGACCATATCCACTGAACACCTTCCCAGCCCTCTATATTGTTTATTTTGAGACATTAAGTTGCTTTGGGCCTTGCTAAAGCATTGTGGCTGATCTTGAACTTGGGATCCTTTTGCCCCAGCCTCATGAGCTGCTGGTATTAAAGCATGTACCAATTAAAATTTGTATCCGTAGTATATACTTAGTATAATCTCTAAGTTATATTTTATTGCTTCATATGTAGAAGACCCTACAACAAAATATTACAATTTTATTTTTCATTGTCTACTATTATTAATTTTGCTTTTACCTATATTCCAAATTTCTCAAAACATTATTTTTACTTTAGTAATTACTTTTGAAAGTGATTGATAGAATTTACAAGAAAGCATTTTTACCTACATTGTATAATTTCCAGTATTTTTTTCTTTTTGATAGACTCAGATGTGTATATTTTATACTTCCTTTTTTTCTTGAGATACTCTTTATACTTTGAGGCCATACTTTGAGGCCAGCTTTAGCAATATAGTCATAAAACAGTGTCTCAAAGTAAAGAATAAAAAGGAAGTGGAATTTAGTTTAATGTTAAAGCACCTTTGGGTTCAATCCTCACTATCAGAAAACAGGAAAAGTTGCACTATCATTCTTATTTTTTCCTTTAACATTGTAATTTAATGATGTACTTGAGTGTTTTTATTTAATTATATAAAATTATTGTTTTTTTTTTCCAAAAATACTATTTTCTTACCTATACTTTTATGCAAACATTCTTTGTAGGATAGTAATCACCTTGTATATAAGTCTAAGCCACTCTATTGATATTCCACACCACTTAGTGACAGTTGTTCTTGGTTTGTTTCCCTTTTTCTTTTTCCCTTTTTTTTTTGCATTTTGGATTTTATTGTATCAAATTTAATCTTCTAAGGGTCTGAATCTATTAATCCCCCTTAGCATATAGAATAAATAGTCAATATAGCAGTTCCTTTTAAGTATATTGTATAAATTCAAGAATCTATAGAAAATCATCATCATGTTAAGAGTCTTAAAACATACCCTCCCCAAAAGAAAATAAATTATGCTACTGTAAGTGAAGAACATGGGTGGCTCAGAATAGAATGATCCTAGCAAGGATGTGATACCAGAAAACTTTTGAAGAAATAATGGCCCCCAGATTTACAAATTTGATGGAAACTAACGGATTCATAAAACTTAATAAACCAAAGCATACGTGTTATATTATATCAGATGTATGCAATATTATTGTGAATGGCAATGTTTTTGGTGCTCAAAAATATTTTTGAGGCAGTGTGTGGTGGCCAATGCCTGTAATCTCAGCAGCTCGGGAAGTTGAGACAGGAGGATTGCAAGTGCACAGTCAGCCTCAGCAGTAATGAGGCGCTAAGCAACTCAGTGAGACCCTGTCTCTAATAAAATACAAATTAGGGCTGGGGATATGACTTAGTTGTTGTGCACCCAAGTTCAATCCCTGGTACCCACCTCCCCCAATTTTTTTTTTAAGTTTTTTTTTGTAGAGAGTATTTAAAATTGGTTCTCCTTAAAACTTTTGTATGTTTAGTCTAGACTTGATGTAATTCCATCTGACATTGCATGTATTAAGAGAAACAGGCAGTTGATACCCATGGGTTAGAAAGTCTTTTCTGTGTGGACTTAGAACTATTAATCACATGAAAACTAAGAACTTGAGGAGTTTTTTGTTTTTGTTTTTTAAAATGTATAATCAACCCTCTTTTCATAGGTTAGTATTCAACTAACTATGGATTCAAAATGTTTGAAAGAAAAAAAGTTTCACCTGTGCCAAGTCAGTATAGACTTTTTTTTTTTTTTTGCTTATTTTCTTCAAGCAATACTGTATAACAAATACTTAAATAGTATTTTTGTTATGTTATTTATTAAGAGTTATCTAGAGAGAGAGGGTAGAACATGTATAGATTAGGTGCAATTCTTGTCATTTGTTTCAGAGACTTCAACATTTGTGAAATAGTTTCCATGGGATCCTATAGATACTGATATCAGTGGATAACTGTATTTTTGTTGTTGTTGTTGTTGTTTGGTGGTTCTTTTGTTGGCAGTGCATAGTTTCTTTGCATTCATCTGTCAAATACCGAAGACCCTCAGTGAATATCAAAGGCTCATTCCCTCTAGCTTTTTTTCAGTACTGTGGTCTGATTTCTGGCTGTTATGGCTTCTGAACTTTCAGATCTGTCTCAACTTACAGAATCAGCTGGGCTTAACTTTGTTTCTTCCTTCCTTCCTATGCCTCAGCAAGAAGCAGGAGTATTCATAGAATTCATTTCATTTGTTTGTCATCTCAGAATTTATAATTTTGTATTGTCTATTGTTCTATATCTGAAAACTGCTTTTAACATTGGTAGATGTAGCCAGAAGTGGAACTCCTGAGTTAGCCCTTTCTGTGTTTTTTTTTTTTGTTGTTGTTGTTGTTGTTTTTGTTGTTGTTCTTGTTTTTTAAAGGGGAGAAGAAAAAAAAAGTAGAATCAAAGACCCAGCACAACCTTGTTGAATGGCCTGAATTTGGAAATAAACAGTGTATGTGCTTTAGGTCTGATCTAAGCCTTGGGATTAGAGGGGAGACTGGGGACTGGGCTGAGCTAGCTTATGGACTAAATAGAAACAGATTTCTGGGGTTTGAACATTTACTCCCAGAAGTTGGCAGGAAGTGTGTCTCTAAGACAGGAATTAAGGGGAAGAAGAGATATGTCTGATTTCTGTTAGCATGATTGAGGATTCTAACTGAGTTATGGTCTAAGGTTAGACAATCCCAGAACTCATAAGAGTTCCTTCTTTTTTAGTGGAAGGAGCTTATTCCAGGATTTTTCTTTTTTTCTCCTTTGACCTGGCCACAAAAATAGAGGTTCCCACAATGTTGAAATGAGAGGGAAGAAGCTTAAATACAGAATGTTGTCAGGTTCTCTAGGGTAGCACTTAGACTTGGTTCCCGTGAATGTTACAATAGATCTGATGATGTCTGATTAGACTTTGGGTCAAAGATGTTCATATCCAAATTATGACAGTATGACTTTAAATTTTCATTTTGATGGTGCTCATGGTAGTAGAGGAACACTAAATAGATTACAAATTCCATTCTGGTCTTTTTGTTGTTGTTGTTGTTGTTGTTGTTGTTATTTGTTTGTTTTTCTTTAATCTTCTAGGTCCCTATACCTTTAGTATCTGTGATACTTCCAGCTTCTCTGACTATATACGTGGAGGCATTGTCCATCAAGTCAAAGTGTCTAAGAAAATTAGTTTTGTGAGTATGGTGGGTTCAGGGATGGGAGAGTTGACTGAAATTTTAGGCACTTCTAGGTTTTTCATATCTGTGATCTTAATATTCCACTTTATACAGAAATCCTTGTTAGCCTCACTGGCAGAGCCAGATTTTGTGATAACAGACTTTGCTAAGTGTTCTCGTCCTGCTCAGCTGCACATTGGCTTCCAGGCCCTACATCAGTTCTGTACACAATATAGCCGACCTCCTCGACCCCACAATGAGGTAAATGAATGAGCAAAGCACTGGAGTTCTTCACTTGAATCTCCATCATTCTGTTCATCTGTCTGTACTCCCTTCCTACTCCTACAGTAGTCTGATGAGTCCTCTCTTGGTTCCTTTCGGCTTACTAGGAGGATGCAGCAAAACTTGTGACCTTAGCACAAATTGTGAATGCTCAAGCCCTGCCTGCAGTCCAGCAGGACAATCTTGATGAAGACCTCATCCGGAAGTTGGCATATGTGGCTGCTGGGAATCTGGCACCCATAAATGCATTTATTGGGGGATTGGCTGCCCAAGAGGTCATGAAGGTCAACATGGGTGGGGAAGAACATGCATGACTTACTGTGGTTCATGTGCCTTTCTGACCCCACTGGCTCTCTGGCTTTTATCAGTCCTTGTTTAACCACCAATAATCTCTCCCCAGGCCTGTTCTGGGAAGTTTATGCCCATTAGGCAGTGGCTGTACTTCGATGCTCTTGAGTGTCTCCCTGAAAACAGAGTGACCTTCATGGAAGACAAATGCCTCCCGGTATTTAAGAGGGATCCATGGCAAAGCAACATAGAGAGCATCTATAGAGAAGCTGTCCTCTAACTTCACTTTTTCTTACTTGATTCAGCGCCAAAATCGTTATGATGGGCAAGTGGCTGTGTTTGGCTCAGACCTACAAGAGAAACTGGGCAAGCAGAAGTATTTTCTGGTGAATAAAACTGTTGGGCACTTATGCTTTCATCTTCTCTGGACTTGGATCACCCTTTTAGTAATTATTTCCATTTCTGAAGGGGAAGGCATTTGGTTCTTAGAGACTGATCACATCCCCTTTTCCATTTTCTGTATGTATTGAGGGAATATATCTCTGTTTCTCTTGTGCTTTCCTCTTTAGGTGACCCGAGGTTTTATGGTTCTGCAGCTTCATGTAGTACTAGGACCACTTATCTATTAGCATCTCTAGAGGAAGTTGGGAGTAGCCTTATGCTACCTTTGCTTTAACCATATTCTCTTTTCTACTTACTAGGTGGGTGCAGGTGCCATTGGCTGTGAGCTGCTCAAGAACTTTGCTATGATTGGTCTAGGCTGCGGGGAAGATGGTGAAATAACAGTTACAGACATGGACACCATTGAAAAGTCTAATTTAAACCGACAGTTTCTCTTCCGCCCATGGGATGTCACGGTGAATGTGGGAGGGATGGATTTCTTTCCATATCTTTTTTTATATTTCTTATTTTAATAGCTGGGATGTTTTTGCCTCATGTTCTTTTCATTTGTCATTTTTTAGCTCCTCCTCCACCTTTGTTTTCTTTCATTTTTTTTAGTCACTGCAAATGTGAGACTTTGAAACTTGATAATACTATATGGTCATTATCTGGGAAGTTGTCTGTAAAGTTCATTGTTAAATTTGCATGTACAGAGTCTTTGTCTTTCCTCTAATTCACCTTGTACTCCCAGGTTTTTTAGAATATATAAAGGAACAAAAGTTTTCATTCTCTACTGGGAAGATGCAGAGTAAATGAGAAGTTCTCAAAGTATATTCTAATATCTTCTGCAGACCTATAGTACTCATTTAATCAAAAAAATTCAGTAATAATAATTCTGAGATAGTATTTTTCTGTTTTCATTCTTATGAAAGTGAAAATTTATGCTCTGTTTTAGGAAGCTTACCCTAATTCACTGAAATAATATTTTCAAAGACCAATGAATTATGATTCAAAAATTATTTATTAGGTAGTTACTGTGAACATTAATTAGATTTGATTTTGTACCTGAACTAGTTAAAATGTCAATAATTTTCAGTGATACTGAATATTCATTATTCTTTAAGCAAATTGTAAGATATATTTAATACAGTGGAAGTGAGAATGTAGCTTTAAGAGATTGTATAATTTTTAAAAAGGGATTGGCAAAAATATGAACACAATGTCATCAATGTTTTGTATTGATAAAGTTTCTTTTATAAAAAGTTTAAATGTAATAGGCATATTTCATTTTAAGGGGACTAATATTTTAAAATTTTGAGGAATTTCTTGTGTGAAAACTATAGCTTTAAACCTACAAAACAGAAAATTTTTAAGATTTTTTTTAAGACTAATAGCTGTCATGATAAACATAAAGTAAATGATTAGTGTTAGATGTACAATACAGAAGCTGTTGTGAAGTGTCATAGAGGGTGTTTTGCAAAAGAAGAAGAAAAGCCTTCCTAGGAATATCAGACTTCTTCAAAAACTTGAAATATGTAAGGCAGTAATACCATATCTGGGGGAAACACCAGGTAGAGGAAATAAACTGGGGAAAACTTTTGAGGTTGAAATTAATATGTTTGTGGTATTTAAGGAACAGAGTGGTCAGTTGGAGACAGCTACAACTCAAACATGAGGGCCAGTGGAGATTTTTCAGAAGAGGAACATAACTTGAATGGGGCTTTTAAAAGATGTTTGTTTTTAAATAGCATCCTGTTTTTTGTTTCAGTATATCTGATCCAACACTGGTTAGCATTAGCTGAAAAACAATAATTATGTTGGGGAGGTGAAACTGACTTATTTGTGTCAGTTATATTTCTTTGTCCTCACCCCTACTGTATTTGTCATAGCTCTGGCCATTTTGGCATTTTCAAAGATTATGTATTCTAAATTAGGACATGCTAATCTCAAAACTTATATATCCTATCTGCTATTAAATAAGTCATTTTCCAGGATAGCTCTGTACAGATTTGTGAATGAATGCATAGAAAAACAGCTGTTTTCCTATTCCTGCCCAGAAATTAAAGTCTGACACAGCTGCTGCAGCTGTGCATCAAATAAATCCAAACATTAGGGTGATTAGCCATCAGAACCGTGTGGGCCCTGACACAGAGCACATTTATGATGATGACTTCTTTCAAAACTTGGATGGTGTGGCCAATGCCTTGGACAATGTGGATGCCCGTGAGTTTGGAGGCGGGTAAAAAAAAAAAATGGGCTGTGTTGTGTGTACATTGGGTAGGTGCTTGTCTTTTTATTGCCTTAATGTTCTCCCATCTCTCATGCCATTATTCTACTCATCTTCCCAAAGGCTTGTACATGGACCGCCGCTGTGTATATTACCGTAAGCCATTGCTGGAATCAGGCACACTGGGCACCAAGGGCAATGTGCAGGTGGTTATTCCCTTCCTTACAGAGTCATACAGCTCTAGCCAAGACCCACCTGAGAAGTCCATTCCCATTTGTACCTTGAAGAACTTCCCCAATGCCATTGAGCATACCCTACAGGTAATCATCCTTGGGAAGTGAGAGGTAGAAGGCCCAGGGACTTGGGTAGCCTCTTGTCATCAGTCCTTGTCATTAACAAATCTTTAAATTCCATTGGAATATGTGTTTTGTTCAAAACTACTTCTGTCACTTACACCCAGCAGCCTAAGTTTTACATACGTAAATATATATATATATATATATATATATATATATATATATATATATATATTGTATATATATATATGTAAATATGTATATAAATATATACTTTAACTTATAATCTTCATTTTTGTATTAATAAATTTTAAAGAATACAATTCAACATATACCTGAAATGAGAATGTTTCTGTGCGTAAATAGTACTGTTTTCTTGTTCACCAAAATTAATTAATTATTAATAGTATCTCCTTTTAAAATTTTTAAATTTTAACTTTTAATATTAGGTACACATTTAATTTTCTGTTACTTCAAATGTATTTGGTACATGGTTTGTACAGCACATTTATGATGATGACTTCTTTCAAAACTTGGATGACAGTGATAGAGGTATTTTCTTGTGTAAAGCAGGTATATATACAATATTTTCTTGTGTAAAGCAGGTATATACACAATATTATGTTTCATGTTGCTGGACAAAATGAATATGCTGGGAACTGGCACCTAGAACTTGATCCTTTCTGTTTTCTTTTAACCATAAAATAACCCATTAGGTTCTTAGAGTGATTCTTAAGAGTATTTGAGGAGATGTTTTATTTTATTAAAAGTGAAGGAGAAAACCCACTTAATCTTTTTTGCCAGAGTTTACAGGCTTGTGTTAATGTGTATTACTGTCTCTGTACACAATGTGTACATTTTGTATATGTGTACATGTTTATAGTGTTTGTGTGTATGTGTATGTGTGTAAAAGCATGTACGTAAAACCTTTTCTGATCTTGGGCGAGACCAAGAACTAGAAATAGCTGTCTTATTCAGCATGCACAAAAAGATTTAAACATATTCATTATGTAACCTTAAATTTAACGTCTCTATGCTTCATATTTTTTACCAGTTAAAATGATAATTATCTTCCACAGAGATTTTGTAAAGGCATTAGATACTTAATGTGCACTTTACCAGTATTATAAATAAGTTTTAAATAAATTTTTTATGATAGCAATTTAGAAGATAAATATTACTGTTGCAGTATGTATTTTATAATGAAACAGTGATAGAGGTATTTTCTTGTGTGCTTAAAGTCACAAAACTAGATAGTATGTGGCAGAGCTAGAATTTAAACCTGAATCTCTAGTGTCTAGATGCTCCAGGCCACCTTATCAGTGAGGATATTTATTGACCTCATAGTTCTCAGAAGGCAAAAATAAACAACAGCAAATCTTATTTTCTGCCCAGTTTCCAGAAACTGTATAAAAATCATCCTTGTTTTATTTTAGATGTGATTTTTTTTTTATTTGAGGTGAGATATTGGGGCATTTGGGGGAGAAATATTTAGTCTTCTCTCAGAGCAGCCATGTTCTACTTTTTATATTCATTTATAATCTTTCTAAT
Source organism: Callospermophilus lateralis (assembly GCF_048772815.1). Classification (NCBI taxonomy): domain Eukaryota; kingdom Metazoa; phylum Chordata; class Mammalia; order Rodentia; family Sciuridae; genus Callospermophilus; species Callospermophilus lateralis. Next base: position 5,343,951 of record NC_135326.1, read on the forward strand.
ACCTACAAAAACCCATTTTATCAACCATTGCTTTACATAATTTTGTTTGTTCTGCAGTGGGCCCGGGATGAGTTTGAAGGCCTGTTCAAACAGCCAGCAGAAAATGTCAACCAATACCTCATGTAAGTAGCTCAGATATTCTCTTACTCCTTTCTGCTAGCTCTGCTCCCTGATAATCCTGTCTTCTCTCCTCACCATTGAAATCTTCAGTCCCACTGATCACTGATATGTCCTTGAACCTCATGATGTGGGATGGGGTCAGAATTGGGAGAAAAATAGGTTTGTCTTAAGCCTATTTCTGGACCTTTTAGTAATTTGCTGTTTCATATTATTTAGAGACCCCAAGTTTGTGGAGAGAACACTGCGGCTAGCAGGTACCCAGCCTTTGGAGGTCCTGGAGGTTGTGCATCGCAGCCTAGTGCTACAGCGGCCACAGATCTGGGCTGACTGTGTGACTTGGGCCTACCGCCACTGGCACAATCAGTATTCTGACAATATCCAGCAGTTGCTGCACAACTTCCCTCCCAGTCAGGTAAATTGCATGTTTTTTGGATCTGTTTTGCTAAATCTGTTTCTTAGAATGAAAATCTATTATAGCTTTTGACATGGCTTCTTCCAGATAAGCCATATATCACAAGTACTGTAAGGCAGTAATTCATTAGCTCAGAGCTTTCTGTAAACATATTTTTGCCTCATATCCTTTTCCTTAAGAAAGAAACTTGTTTCTTTTCCCCTTGCCTAAGATATGAATGGAGTCATACTGATTACCAGTGATGGCTGTAGGTATTCTAGGGAAGAAATTTTGGAGTTAAAATGTTTATTCAAGTCACAGCTCTACTAAACATTAAACGCATTACCTAGTTTCCCTCTGTATCATACTATCTGTATCAATGCAGGAGTTTGTAAAGGTTAATTTGTATTTATTATTAGTATTGCATCTTAAAAGTTCGTAAGTTTATTAACTGTGTTTCTGCCTCAAAGTCAATTTCTAGAGATTGTCTAGGCTTCTAGGCCAAGGGAAAGATTGCCAGAGTGCCCTCTTCTTGCAGTAGAGACTTCCCTAAAACTTTTCTGTCTTAGCTCACAAGCTCCGGAGCAATGTTCTGGTCGGGGCCCAAACGCTGCCCTCATCCGCTTACCTTTGATGTCAACAATGTAAGTCTTCTCTCTGGGGTCTCCTAGAATCAAGTAGAAGTTGGGTCAGGTGGAGGGGTGGGAAGTGGGTGGAGACTCACTATTTGTGAGCTGATATCCTTACATTTCCATGCTTTGCCTTATCCCAGCCTCTCCATCTGGACTATGTGATGGCTGCTGCCAACCTCTTTGCCCAGACATATGGTCTGGCAGGATCTCAGGACCGAGTTGCAGTGACCTCACTCCTGCAGTCCCTTCCAGTCCCCAAGTTTACTCCTAAATCTGGTATTAAAATCCATGTTTCTGACCAAGAGCTGCAGAGTGCTAGTTCCTCTGTTGGTAAGGGTGTTTCACTTTTTTTTGCTTTTTCACCACTCTGTCCTCTGTCCATCTAAGCTTCTCATTAGTCAGCCACTGGCCATGCTCTGTAAACTTCCCCATACAAGAGATTTATGCGCACATCCTGTGGACCTCAACTTTCTATTTTGAAATAAGGATTAGTTGTTTCTTCTCATTGTGTATTGTAGGTATTGGAAAATTGTTCAGTCATATTCTATGTGTGTTTGTGTTACATTGTTCTTTTTTCCTTTTTGTTTGTCTATTTGCTTGGATACTGGTGATTGAACATGGGGACACTTTACCACTGAGTTACATTCCCAGGCCTTTTTATTTTTATTTTGACACAAAGTCTTGTTAAGTTGCTGAGGATCTCACTAAATTGCTGATTCTGGCCTTAAATTTCCAGACTTCTTGTCTTAGCCTCCCAAATCCCTTGGATTGATTACAGGCATGTGCCACCATATCTGGCTTCTGTCTTCCTTTTATCTAGTGGACAAAAGAATATATTTCTACCAGTGACCTCTAAGTCTTTATTTTCCCCCATTCAGATCCCTTTATAATCTGCAACAATTTCTGTGTACATTTTCATCTTGGTTTGATGCCCTGAACAAATTTTCTCATTCTTTAGCTTTATCTCCTTCTTTATTCCTTTTTTCCCACATCTTGTCTCATGTTATCTCCTCCTCTGTTTTGTTTCTTTTCTGAATATTAATTTCTTCCTTTGAACCTCTCTTCCAATTAATACATTTTCCTTCCCTCCTCTTTTATCTACCTAACCCTTTACTTTTCTCTGAATATTTCTGTATGTCTCTGCAGCTACCTCCCCTCATATATTTTCCCATCTCCCATTTCATACATGTCCTTATCTCTTCTCACTCCTATCTTTCTCTAAAACTTCTTCTCATTCTATATCCTCCTCTTTTTTTTCCTTTGTATTTGTTTGCAATTCCTTTTCAGGCACTTTTTTTTCTTAGCTATCATGTTTATCGTGCATGTCTCCTCACCTCTTTAACACTTCTCTTAAGATCTGTTTCACCTTTCTCTCTATATCCTTTTTTCTTTCTGAAACTGTGGTAATACTTAATACGAAGATTTTTCTTTTGTTTCTAAGTTTTCTGTTAATATCAGCAACATTTTTATCTTGCAAAAATAAAATTGTATGCCCTTTAGCAATTTCGGCCCATTATTTTTTCCCCATAGTCTCTGGAAAACCTTACTACTTTTAGTTTTGTTGACTGTTCTAGGAAGGGCACATAATTAGAATTATATACAGCATTTATCTTTTTGTCTGGCTTATTTCACTTAGCATAAGAGTCTCAGTTTTATGTAAAAGGATATGTATCCACACTCACAACTCCTTACATATTCATCTATGCTATAGTATGTGTGAGAATTTTGTTTTTTAAAGCTGAATAATATTTCTTTGTGTACCACATGTTGTTTATTATTCATCTGTTGATGACTACTTTGGTTGTCGTCTGTTAGTCTTGGTAGTCATAATACCAATTTTATTCTTTTTTAGACCTGTTTTCTTTCTCATATCTACAGCTTTAATGTTTTGCCAGTGATCTCTTCTTTTCAAATCCTTATCTTCCTAAACACTTTCTGCTTCCCCCCTCCACTGGCTTTTACTTGGACCTTTGCTTTTATATCAGACATTGATTTCTAATCAACAAAGCTGATGATGTTTGTTCATTCCCTTTCTGCAGATGACAACCACCTGGAAGAACTCAAGGCCACAATCCCCAGCCCAGACAAACTCCCTGGATTTAAGATGTATCCCATTGACTTTGAAAAGGTGCTGAATAGGGGATCCAGGGGTCAACATAGAGGGACAGACTGATCAGGGATCAATCCTAGGCTTTTGTTAAGATTATAGATTTGCAGTTGAGCCTAGTCATTCTCTTTCTTCTTGGGGGCATTTAACATAATTGGGGAACAAAATACTTATTTCACAGTAGTCTCTAATGCTTTTCATTCTTGCTCGCTTCTACTTAAATAGGATGATGACAGTAATTTCCATATGGATTTCATTGTGGCTGCATCTAACTTGCGAGCAGAGAACTATGATATTTCCCCTGCAGACCGACATAAGGTAATAAATAAATCATACCCTCACATACCCCCCCTATTTTACACTTTCTGCCACACTTGAGTTTCCCACTTTGGTCTTTTCTGTAGACTCTGTAAATACTTTTCTCTGCTGATTTTTTTTTTTTTTTTTTTTTTTTTTTTTTTTTTTGTCTCACAGAGCAAGCTTATTGCAGGGAAGATCATCCCAGCCATTGCAACAACCACAGCAGCTATAGTTGGCCTTGTGTGTCTGGAGCTTTACAAGGTGGTGCAGGGACACCAGCAGCTTGAGTCCTATAAGAACAGTTTCATCAACTTAGCCCTGCCCTTCTTCAGCTTCTCTGAGCCCCTTGCACCACCCCATCATCAGGTAAGGGCCTGTGTGTGATTTTTACATATTAATGAAATTTTATATGTGGGTAAGATGCATGTGTTTTGTGTTTGTCTAATACAGATAAGCAGCTATAGCTCTTGTAATAGTAAATTTGGCTTTATATATTTTGTTCCCTGTTTATTTTGTATATTCCTGTTCATTCAGTTATTTTGAACCTATGCAAAGTAGGAGTGTGACTGGCATGTTTGAAGAACAGTAAGAAGAGGGTCAGTGTATTTAGAGGACATTAAATAGAAAAGTGTAGTTTTGGGAAGGTGAGTGAAAACTGAAGCGTGGTAGTTATGGTGTGCAGCCTTGTTGGTCATTGTAAGGATTTTGCTGTTTGCTCATTATAAGGTGGGGCCATGAGACGTTTTGAACAAAAAAGGGCTGTGATCAGTTTGACTTAATGTATCAAGTGGCTCTTGTCTTATTCCTGTTCTCTTTGTCTCAGTACTATAACCATGAGTGGACATTGTGGGATCGCTTTGATGTACAAGGACTACAGTCTAATGGGGAGGAGATGACCCTCAAGCAGTTCCTAGATTACTTTAAGGTAAGGTTCCTTAATTTTCTGCTTACGTCATTGGGGGATTTTGGTTTTGCAAGTGTTCATCTCACATTATTTCCTTTTTCCCCTCCCCAGACAGAGCACAAATTGGAGATCACCATGCTGTCCCAGGGCGTGTCCATGCTCTATTCATTTTTTATGCCATCAGCCAAACTTAAGGAACGATTGGATCAACCGTGAGTTGTTGGCTGGGCTGGTGGGAAGAGGCCTTGTATGGAATCTTCAGCTACAGCTGTACCTCTCAAAGTTTATTGTTCATGTCTTTTTCCCTGACTTGCCCTTCCTTTTTGCCTACTGACTTTTTGACTCTTTCTTCCCTGCCTCAGGATGACAGAGATTGTGAGCCATGTGTCAAAGCGAAAACTGGGCCGCCATGTGCGCACCCTGGTTCTTGAGCTGTGTTGCAACAATGAGAGTGGAGAAGACATTGAGGTCCCTTACGTACGATACATCATCCGCTGATTCCTGGTTACCCCATTTCTCCAATCTCACCAGTCTATTTCAAAATCTCTAATTTTGATAAAGACTGAGCCTTACTAGGCTCATGTCTTACTTGTTTCTAAGAACTTTTTGACTACTTTGTTTTGAGTTAAAATTCATAATAAAGAGTTGTCCAGATGTGTTGTATATTTGTTTTTCAAGGGCCACTCTCCTGTTGTCTCTGGAAAGGAGTAGGCTCCTGTACTTCTCAACTTAAAGTGATAATCCAAAAGGTAAAGCTTCACTGTAGTAGCATAAGGGTTGTCTAAAATTCACTGTTAAGCAATAGAGAACATTCATTTGGACAGTTCTTATATATGTGGGGTATGATAACTTTCCCTATTGCCTCTTGCTAAGGAAAAAGCAAAAATAGTAACAAGTCCTTAAGAATAGGTCTCTTGTTCCATATGATAATTCTGATAAGGTAGTCTTATCACACATTTTTACTCTGAATTACCAATCGTATGTGATTTTGAAGGACAATAGAGATTCTGCTTCTTGCTCATCTGGATTTTTTTTTTACTAATGTCTGTAAGTTTTGTCATCTCTATTAATCTTTTGATATCAAATTCCTTGGGTAAAATTTAAGGGGTAAAGTGTTGATAGGAGAACCAAATAGATTTAATTTCTGTGAAATTAAATTAGGTACTAGAAATTTATAAGGACCTATATGCTTGTAGGGTAGAAATTCTGCTGCTTCAGATCCATTCAGATAGATGGGTAGACACAAATAATAATAAAAAGCAAAAGACCAAACCATTCCAAACAACCCAGAATGACTCAACAATGGACTCCATGTATATCACAATAGGAAATAAAAAAAATACAGTAAAAGATAATGTAAGGAGTGAGTAAGAGAAAATAGAGGAAATGAAATATCACTTCAATAAAGAGAGACTTCTAAAGAGGAATCAACCTGAATTCCCCAAAATATCTTTCAAATTGGCAAGCTGGTGACCTCCTGGAGCCAAAGGTATAATAATAATGAGACTAAGATTCTGAGAGTCTGGAGCTATCCTGTAAGGTTTCAGTCCAAAGGTAGAGATTTATGTCCCTGCTCAAGACCAGCAGAGAAAAGAATCTCCTTTACCCAGCCTTTTAAAAGTTCACCTCCTCAATGAGGTAGATGAGCCTCACCTAACAATGGGGAAGGCAATAGGCTGTACTCGGTTTAACACTTTAATTCCAGTATTCATCTCTTCCACAAACACCCTTAGAAATATACTCAGAATATTGTTTAAATCTGAGCACCTTATTCAACCAATTTGACAAAATGGAATTAGCTAGAACATTGTGTCTTCAAGACTATCAGGAAAGCTTACTTAAGTAGAAATGTAAAATTCAGTTATAGATTTTAAAGCCAGAATTACCTTAATAGTCATACTCTGTTTAAATTTTTTTCCCCATGGTTTTATATAATCTTTTTCTGTTAATTCCTCTGATCATATTCATACCACTTTCCCCCTCATTCATTTTAATTTTTCCTCATATATCACATACATGATGATATAGAGGTTAGATGGGATGTGTTAGCAAAAGGGGTGCCCTATGCTTCTTTGGAACTATGTTCTCTTGTGCCTTGGTAGTGATAAGGCTAACTTCACCTTCTTGCTTTCAATGGTCTGAGGTATGTATAGGTAAACGAGTCTGATCATATGTGGTTAAGATTGGTAAAGATTTGACCTCAACTACTCATTTTGAGTTCTGCAATTGATTCTCCTGCAGGGATTGCCATGAAATATCTCTTTGGGAGGGTTTCTCTTTGGGAGATGGCTGAAAAGAAGTAAGGCTATAAAGTATGATTAGACCTGTAATCCATGGGCAGGTCTTCCTCATGATATTCTCAATCCAGCCATCTGACCCAAGATGGCTTTGTAGTTGGGTAAGGAAACTGGAATAGATGGAATGAGTAGCCATTGTTTATCTATGAGCAAGTATGGGCTCCACCACTGTATCTTATTCTGAGAATAGGCTTCTGGAGTCCCTGAGCTAGGTAGAAAGGCACTGCTGATAAGAAAAACTTGAGTCTCGGGGAAATGTGTGCTTTTTGTAGACTACACTTCTGTCAGAATAATAGGAAACCAGATTTACCTTTTTACACATAAGAAATAACAAATTATTTTAAAAGCAAACAAAATTTTAAAAATCAGTTTCAATTATTAGCCAGATGTTGGCAGAAACAACAATGATTACTGAGAAAATGAAAGCAAATTAGCTGAACATGGAAGTAATTGTTATTTTACTATATAGTGTTTTAAAGCTGTAGCAGAGAAAAGTTAGATGGAGCCCCTGAGTCATCCCAATCTGAGGACATAACAATTTGAATCTAGGAGACACAGGAGTTTAGAACTCACAGCATAGAATACCAAAAATATGACAACAGAGAACTCTGAAGATTTTTGGATTTATGCATTGGATTCCCCAACAGTCTTTAATGTACTGATCAGTGCATTTGTCTGAATAAACTTTCCTAATGTTGAAAGAATAAAGTCATAATGTCCATTTCTGGCAAATAGGGCTAGGAATATTTTTTGTTCCTACAGGCAAGTGTGAAAACCTCCAAATTATAAAACTCTAGTCATGTCAAGCTTGATACTCATAGTCTGGTATAATGCTAAAATATACCAATCATGCTGCAAAGTTAAAAATATTAATACAAGGGAAGAAAATGAATAGAAAAAGAATCAGAAATGTTACAGTAATAGAAGACTTTTTTTAAAAATGGTTCTCCACAATTTTTATTGGTGCATTGTAGTTGGACATAATGATGGGATTTGTTGCCACATATTCATACACAAATACTCAAATAAACAGTATAATTTTGCCAATACCCTCCACAGCATTTCCCTATTCCATTCTCTTCTGCTTGGATCCTATCTTTTACCAATCTCCCTTTGATTTTCATGAGAGCCTGACCTCACCGTTTTTTTTTTTTTCTTTTTCTCTGTAGTTTCCACATTTGAGAGAAAATATGCAACTATTAACCTGAATTTGGCTCATGTTCCATCCATTTTCCTACAGAGAATAAATTTGATTTTTCTTTGTGACTGAATAAAATAAATAAATATATATATATATATATATATATATATATATATATATATATATTTCTATTTATGCATTGATATACACATAAGCTGATTCCATAGATTATTTATCATGAATTGTGCTGCTATAAAAATGAGTGTGCATGTATCACTATAGTATGTTGACTTTTAATTCTTTAGGATAAAACGGAGGAGTATTAAAGCTTGCTCATATGATAGTTTCAATGGTTAGTAAAGCTATGATTTTAATATAATAAACTATGATAATAAACTGGTATTTGTAAAAATAAACTATGATTTATGATAAAAAATCTTCAAAAGATGAAAGTCATTTTAAAAATGTATTTGTTCTTTTAGATATACATAATAATAGAGTATATTTTGACATACATACATGAAGTAAGCTTATTCTAGTTAGGATTCCATTTGTCTTGTATATAATGTAAAATTTCACTGGTCTTATATTCATATTTAAACATAGAAAAAGATATGTCTGATTCATTCTACTATCTTCCCTATTTGCATCCCCCATCCCTTTCCTTTATTCTCCTTTGTCTAATCTGCTGAATTTCTATTCTGCTTCCTCAGTTGTGTGTTAGCATCCACATATCAGAAAGAACATTTGATCTTTAGTTTTGGGGATCAGTTAATTTCACTTAGCATGATACTGTCCAGACCACCCATTTACTGGCAAAAGCCATAGACATTATTTTTTATGATTGAGTAATATTCCATTGAGTATATTTACCACACTTTCATTATCCATTCATCTGTTGAAGGGTACCTCAGTTGATTTCATGGTTTAGTTATTGTCAGTTGAGTTTCTATAAATATTGATGTGGCTAAGTCACTGTAGTATGATGATTTTAAGTCCTTTGGATATATTCCAAGGAGTGGGATAGCTGGGTCAAATGATGGTTCCATTCCAAGTTTTCTGGGGAATCTTCATACTGCTTAAAATAGTGGTTGCATCAATTTGCAGTCCCACCAGCAATGTATGAGTGTGCCTTTTCCTTTACACCCTTTCAAACACTTATTGTTACTTGTAGATTTGATAGTTTTCATTCTGATTGAAGTAAGGTGGAATGTCAGTATACTTTTAAGTTGCATTTCTCTAATTTCTAGAGACTGAACATTTTTCACATATTTTTGACCATTTTCATTTCTTCTGTGTAATGCCTATTCAGTTCCTTTACCCATTTATTGGTTGTGTTGGGTTTTTGTTTTATTTATTTCTTCTTTAGTGTTTTTGAATTTTTTATACATCCTGGATGGAGATTAATGTCCTATATGAGATGAAGATGGCAAAGATTTTCTCCCATTCTATAGTATCTGTCTTCACATTCTTGTTTCCTTTGTATGAAGCATTTTTGTTTGATATCATCCCATTAATTAATTCTTGATTTACTTCTTTCACTTTAAAAGTCTTGTTGAAGAATTCAGTTTCCAAGCCAACATGATAAAGTTGGGCCTACATTTTCTTCTAGAAGATATATAATCTAATTTGGGTGTTTTTTAAATGTTTATAAACAATAAATTATCTATGAATTAATAATCAGTGAAATTAATATTTTGTAGAAGTCTCTTGTCCAAAATGAGTTATTTTGAGGCACAGAAAAAAAAATATTAAATTAACAATATTAAATCAATTCTCAGGAAGATTATTTTACCTAAACTTTATTCATATTTTATAGTAAATAGTAAGTAATCCAATATTTTCTTGATGATTGCTCCATTGTGTATTAATCAAATTATAATTGATTCATCAATTAGTGGGCACTTTCTGAAGTTTCCTGTGCTTGCCTTATCATCTTATTCATCTGACTTACTTTGCCTGAAATTTCTCCCAGGCACAGTTAGTTTCAATCAAACCTATTTATTGATGCTTACCACACTTCAGACACACATCCTAATTCAAAGTCCTAACTGAGTCTAAACCCAAGGGTCTCAGATGCTCATTTGTGACATGTCTTAGGTCCTGGTCGATGGAACTCCATCTGGGTCTGAGGAGTCTGGTGCGTGGGCGGGAACAGAGGCCTGTGTCTTTCTGCATCTTTAGTCCTGTCATCCTCCAGAAGTCTGGGTTTTTAAGTCCTCGTTCATTCGTGCTTGCAGCTGAGAGCTGGGTGATGATGTCTAGGGTATAAGCCCAGGGTGTACACTCACATCACCAGCTTCAATCTAAGTTCTGCAGTTTATCTCAGTTTTGCAACTCACATTATATCATGGACACCTTATTTAGAGTTTTTTATCAAGCACACACACACTAATTAATATAATCACAGTCAATAACCCTATAATATTTCTCATACTCATATCAATGGCCACCTTACATGTTGACATTAAAGGGAAACATTTCCCATTATGGTAATTTTGGTTGTTTTGCTTGAATATATTAACTGAATGAAAACTGCATGTTTCTGGGAATACAATTCAGATGTGTGATGATGATTTGGGTTATTGTTTTTGTTCCTTTCTCTAGATCTCTTTTATGTTTTCTATTTTGTTGTTCTCATTTTTATTATTCTAAGAAATATTGAGTTCCCGGTAGTACACTGTAATTAGTCCAGTCCATTGATATGGTCTTTGAGTTCTATAATTGGCCTTCAAACAGTACTTTTTGTTATTTAAACAAAGTAGTTAATAAAATTTGCATGATAAAAAAAAAGATATACAGTCTCTGGTCTAATGCCTACAGCCTGATCTACTTTTGAGTTGAGTTTTGTGCAGGGTGAGAGGTATTGAATTTTATTACATATGGATTTCCAGCTTTCCAAGAACCAATTATTGAAGAGGCTATCTTTTCTCTGTGTATGTTTATGGCACCTTTTTCTAATATCATATAACTCTATTTATGTGGATTATTCACTGTGTCTTCTATTATTTTTCATTTGTCTTCATGTTTGCTTTGGTGCCAATATTGAGAGGTAGAGGTTTTGAACCTCTAAGGAAAGACACAAGATCTTATGTAAACAGATATGGCAAGAATTTCAGAACAGGAAGCAAAATAATTTGTCTTCCCTCTAGAAAACAATTGCCCTGGCACACTCTATTATGATTATCTGGAACTTAAGTCTTTTGAAGGCTACAATTAATAGAAGAGTTGGTGATAATTTGTGCAGTAGAAGAAGCAAAAGGATTGGCTCCTCTGTCTAATAAATGGAACACTGAGGAGACTCCTGGAGTGAAGTCTCCAGTATAGATCTTCAGCTATTAGGCCCCGGAGGTGCCACTCAAAGAAATACCTGGAGCCTAATAAAACCTAAGCCCTGCCTTTTGAAATTGCACCTATGGGAATTCCTATAACAGTACTTTGCAGACACCCCACCATGGGAATGGAGCTGACACTATTTCACAGCCAATAATATATTATATTGCTTAGACATATAACAGTAGTCCACTTCACCTTCTGAAAATAGCTCTGAGGCTTATTTTTAAAGGGGATATGTTTCTTTTTCCTCTTCTCCCTCTCCCTCATGAGGGAGAGGAACAAAATGACCTTGAGTTTTCTGTGCTTCATAGGAAGGAGATATATGCCAGAAGTTCTAGAAAGTGAATTATCTCCCAATTACAAGTGAAACCTATCTCGCCCTATGGAACCCTTGGACACCCGTTCAGAGCTCACCTGGAATGCTGCCTTTGAATAGCTCCTCTAAAATCACCCTTGTCTCCTGTTGAGCAAAATCACAGGTTCAAGGGTAGAGTCCCCTGTGCTTTTCCTTTGCTAGAAAAGCAATAACATTCTTTATCCTTTCTTTCAAAACCATTTCCTTGTTATTGGATTGGCATCCAGGACAAGGACTGAGTTTTCGATTACAAAGGGACAGTGAAAATTTCTGAACTCCAAATAGCAACTTGGTAAGCAACACAAAATATTAAGGGCTTGACAGTGTATGGCCACTAATCTCAAGTACATACCTCAAGGAGAAATGGAAAGACAATTGGCATAGATGATAAACATATATTCTCATGGATAATTTTGACTCTTGTAATGAAAGCACTTAATTTTTCATGAAGGATTTCTTTATTTATTTGTTTCGCTTTGTTTGTATTTGTGTTGAAAGATTCATGAACATTTATACAAATATATATATATCTATATATATCTATATATATATATATATATATTCTCTTTTCTAGTACTTTTTTTGAAAGTAGTTATTTTTTCTTACTTTATTTTTTGAGGGTTACTATTTTTGATTTGCATATTTTGGTTTAGTTTTGTATTGTTTTTCACATGTTTGTTTTCCTTGACATTCATATTCTCTCTCTCTCTCTCTCTCTCTCATCAAAAAAATTCTATTGCTCTCTCTTTCACTCTTCCTTTAATTTTTACTTCTATTTTCTCTCCTCTTCCCTCATAATCATCATATTCTACATCTCTTTTATATACTCCCAGTTCACCTTTTCAAATTGCAAACTCTTTTCTGCCCACCTCTCTATTATTCTTCCTCTTAATTAACTGTTGTAACATTTCTAGAACTAATTGGTTTATACAATGCCTTTCCCAACATTATTGCTATAGAAATTATCAGCTGTCATAGATAACAGCTGTTGTTTGATTTTATTGCAGAGATAACTAATAATTATTTAGTTTTATCAATAGAAATTATAGATCCATTTCTGTTTATTGCTCCAATTAACATTAGGAATAAAGTACTTAGTGTATTGCTATATATTTGTGGCTTAATTTGTTGTTATTATTTACCTTCCCCTAATAAGTGAGGTACTAGAAATTTATAAGGACCTATATGCTTGTAGGGTAGAAATTCTGCTGCTTCAGATCCATTCAGATAGATGGGTAGACACAAATAATAATAAAAAGCAAAAGACCAAACCATTCCAAACAACCCAGAATGACTCAACAATGGACTCCATGAATATCACAATAGGAAATAAAAAATACAGTAAAAGATAATGTAAGGAGTGAATAAGAGAGAAAATAGAGGAAATGAAATATCACTTCAATAAAGACAGACTCTAAAGAGGAATCAATCTGAAGTCTTCCCCAAAATATCTTTCAAATTCTGAGAAGAAACAACATAAGTGGTTGCATACAAATTACAGAGGAAGAGGTAGTATTGTTTTGTAAGACACAGTCATATATGTATAAAATACTGAGGAACACACACAGAGATACACACACACCCACATTTATCAAATTTAAATGAATTCTGTGAAATTTAAGTAAACAAGATCAACACAAAAACACCAGTTCTATTTCTACACATTGGTATTAAATGACCCAAAAGTAAAATTAGGATAACAGTCCATGTAAAATAACATACAAATAATAAAAAGGTACAAAATTAGATAAAAAAGAATATAAGCCCCATAAAAATTGAAAGAATGCTACAAGAAACTAATGGTCTATAAAAGTATGAAAAGACTCTCATTGTTCATAGACTGGAAATATTCTCCCAAAGCCTTTAATCACTGCTCAGTAATCCCTATCAACATCTCATCTGTCTTTTGGTTTATTGTGTTTTTTCCAGAAATGGTGGTTGATTTTCACAGTCAAAGGAGACCTAGAAAGCTAGAGCAATCTTTAAAACAAAGTTGGGGACTTACACTTTCCAACTTCTAAACCTAGTACAAAAGTATAACAAAAACCATATGATAGTGGGGTAAGGAAATACATATACACCAGTGGAATAAATCTTAAGAATCCCTGAATAAACTCTCATATTTATGGTCAGCTATTTATAGCCAGGTGTCAGACTATTTAACATAGGGACCAGGAATGTCTTACAAACTGGCACTGGAATACTGGCTATCACAACACAGATGAATAAAGAGGGTCTCTAACACCCGCCACATACATAAATCAAATGTTCAATGATACAATGATAAGAACAAAATACAAACATTTTATAAAAAAGTTCTTTGTAAATCATCATGTTTTAGTGTTAGGCAATGTTTTAAAAAATGTGACATGTAAAAGGGTAAAAGAAAAACAGATTTCATCGTAATTGAAAACTTTTATGTAGTGAAAGCTACATGAAGGAAGTTAAAAGGTAATTCCCAGAATGAGAATCTACCAATGGACTTGTGTGATAATGTATAAAAAGTTCATGTCATGTTTTATTATATCTTAACAGTAAAACATAATCAACACAATTTTTAAAAGGGAAAAGGATTTGAAAAGGCATTTCCTAAAAAAATTCATGAATGAGTAACATGGACACAAACAAATACTCAATATGCATAATCATTGTGCATAGGTATAAGATATACAATTACGATTTGTCAGTTAAAATAACAAAACTAAAACTACAATCAGGTTATTTTATATCCGCTTTGGATGATTGTATTAAAAAGGTTGGATAATCAGAAATATCAGAGAAGATATAGATAGCCACTGTAATTCTTGCTTATTGCTAGTGAAAATACAAAATCATATGGCTGCTGTGGCAAACATTTGATATTTCCTTCAAAAAGTTAAACAAAGAATTACAAAAAGAACCAGCAGTCCCAAAATTTTCAAAGCAAGCACTGAGCTGTACAGAAATATTTCCATTAGCACTTTTCAAAGTAACCAAAATTGAACAAACAATCCAAATATCCATAAACAAGATGTGGTAAACATGATTAAAATAATATAGGAGTCATTAAAAAAGAATTAAAGAAATGATATATGCAACAACGTAAAAATCTTTAACTCGTAATGGTGAGAAAAATTTAACACTTTAGAATTTGTGTGGAATAATAAAAATTTTGGTGAAAGTGTAGTTCTTGGCTAGTTGCCTCAAACTGAGGTGGTATAGATAGGCTTCCCTATACCCAAATTCCATATCCCTAGATTCAAGGAGGATTCAACTAGGTCTTTAGCATGTACATTAAGTATTATAGTCACTCTAGAGGCAATTTAAATTTTCAGAAGGATGTGCATTGGCAGTTTGCAAGTACCATGTACCTCCCCAATCCATCCATCCCAAGATCACTGGGCATCTGTGAATTTCCTCAGGGCCTGTAGTGCATCCTGGAACCATAGGTATGGATACAAAGACATGACTAATTTAGTTACTGAACACCAAATTTAGTAAACTTTTACCATATTCTCCAGGTTGAGCCATTAGCATTGCAAATTTTACCATTTTTCCTTATCCTGAAATCAACCTACCCAAGAGCCGGTGAACCCCACAGCTTGAGAGAAGAAGGAAACACAATTTCATGACTGCTGCCATCTGTCCACCTTCCTGAACCCTCTCAAACACTGGGACTGTGTAAACTTTTCCAGCAGAATAGTACCGTCCCCTAGAGAAACCATAAGCCTCAGTAGTTTGTGCAATCCAGAACAAGCTCCCTTCACAGAATGTAAGCCTGAACGCCATGGCTGTGCAGCCTATTAAAATTTGTAGGCCGAGCCACGTCTTTTTCATAGGCACATGCACTCGCTGCTGCCTTCTACTCATAGGCCCTGCAGAAGCTCAGCTCAGGAACATATGCTCTGCAGCCTCAACCTGCTCTGCACCGCTCAGATTGAGGAACATAAAAGTCGCAGGCAAACCAATCTACCAAAGAACAACAAAAAAGTCAAATAAGAAAAACAGAAACCCTCTAATGGCGCGCTAACCCAAATGGGAATCAGCAGCAGTACTTCACTGTGGGTTTGACTGCTATTGTCACTTCGTGGAGAAAAGCAGGCAGCGCTGGGATTCAGGATTCGCCAAGTGGCTGCACACCGGGGTTGCTTAGGGCAAGAAGGGGCGGACTTCGATGCTTCCAGGCAGTTGGTTCTGGAGGTGCCTGGATTGCTGAGAAGCAGCATTCTCATTCTACATTCTCACCCTTAGTGCTGAATGAACATTTGGTCCTTTTCCTCTAGGGTTTAGAAGGGGAGCCAGGTGGGATTGTGGAGTGTGGACTGCTGGTTGGAGGCGGGACTGCGAGGAAAGCAGAGTGCACCTGGATCTGAGAGGGATGAGGTGCTTTCTTTGAAGAAGTTCCAAGGACACTTTTAGAAGACATAGACTTTTTAAATGTCCCTCCTGCCCACGTACCTTAGATTACTATTATTATTATTTTATTTTTTCTAGAATTATACAGCACCTGGACATTAACAGAAAGATATGGAACTCAATGTGTCCAAGTTTAGTCCCTGGAACAAGCCCCTGCCCACACGCACATTCTTCTTCCACTCCACCAATATCTCTTTAATCCATTTGCAGTTTGCTTTAAAAACACTTATTTATTCTCATGTTATATGTGACAGAAGAATGCATAGTACAAATATGGAGCACAAATTTGCTTGCCTCTGATTCTACACAAAGTAGAGTCACACCATTCATGTCTCCATGTATGTAATTAGGGTAATGTCCATCTCATTTCACCATCTTTCCTACCATGGAAGCACCATTTGACCCAGCTATCCCATTCTTTGGTTTGTTCCCAAAGGACTGAAAACAGCATACTACAATGACACAGCCACAACAATGTTCACAGTAGCTAAATTGTGGAACCAACCTACATGCCCTTTGGTAGATGAATGGATAAAAAGTAAAGCAAAAGCAATGTTTGGCTTAAGCAGAGAGCACTTACTCTCTCTGTCTCAAGAGGATCATTTCTGCACAGAGAACAACAAAGGAGAAAATGCTATCCCCAATTTTATTACTCTTTGATGTTTACCAGGAGAACTGGGGACTACCTTCTCTACTCTTTGACATTCAGGTGTTCAACTTCTCCTACATGTCAGCCAGTGGAGTTTTTGATCTTACTTGTTCCTCTCTGGAACGGAGGTGGTGGGCATCTTGCTTAGAGGGGCTTCCTGTACAAATCAGTCCCATGTTAATGTGGGCACTGAGGTCAAAAGCTGGTCCAAAGTTACCTTAGTGCAGCTCTGCTACTATAGGAATCATTCTTCCCAGACAAAAGGAGACACCCACAGCCACATTCTCTAGCTTCACAACATCAATGGACTCTGTCAAGAGCTCTCTTTCATTAGCTCTTTGCTTCTTCCTGTTTATTTTCTACAAATTAACTTCCACCCTTTGCTTTCTTGTCTACTTTGAAGTAGTTTAAGAACATCCAGAGTAATTTAAAGAAAACTTTTTAACTTGCCTTGCATTTCACTGCTCACTGCTAGCTACTTCCTAACATCTCTCTGTTGAAGGGCACTTAGGTTGTCATACCTTAGATGATTAACATTTTGTTTCCCTTCATCTAGGTTTGTATTGCTAATGAGTACATATTGGTAACAGCTGAAACTTCATCTTCAGTCCAGACATCCCATATTCACAGCAGGTGAAAGGTGCTGTGTTTGTTTAGAAAGGTGAGATGCTAGAAGAATGAGGGAGTTCTCCTAAACATTACAGAGGTCCAATATATCCTCCCTTTTTATTGTGTGGGCCGCTGTAGGGAGACACTGTGCACAATGTACTTAATTGAGTGGTCACTGTCATGAGCTCTAAGATGCTATCATCCCCACATGAGAATATAGGTAGTTAAACTCCTACCTGTAGGTCCCAGTTTGCAACTAGAGATTGTGCCAGTTTTGACTAATCATTGCTGTTGGGGAAAAGAAAAAGCCATCATGCCTAAAGAGAGTTAGGGCAGAAAGGTGTTTTGAAAAACGGTTTATGTAAGCCTCTACTCTTTGTCTTGGTGATTACAGAGAAGACAGAGAGAATGGCCATATTCCAGAGATAGCTGCTTTCAGTGCCAAGCTCAAGTTTTCCTTAAGATATTTGGATACTAGGGCAGAACTCAGGAGAGTTCCTTGGGCTAGTGTTCAATTTTGTCAGGAGCTCCAAAGCTAGCTAAGTGCTGCTTTTCAAAAGGGTTGTTTTGTCACATCAACCTGGTTGCTCTCATTTGCTTCCCGGTGTAATAGAGATTTGTAGCATGTTTTTATTTGTACATCGCCAAAGTACTCTACATTATGACTTTCTAAGAGGGAGGAACACCAGTGGTATTTATGGGATGGTTAAATAAAAACAAGTAGGCATTGTGATTGACACTATATATAATTCATATTACAAACAAATAAAATGGAATCAGTGAAAGGGCTGCACCCAGTTACATTAATTTCCTTGCTATACTATAAAAAATTCAAATCCCAAGGCTTCAGAAACGCCTTATGACCATAGAACCAAATGAGATAGTGAACTGGATACTTGTAAAGAGCAAGAAAAAAAAGAGTCACTTTCCAGTCCCCTAGTATGCCAACACAGTTGTCATAGTTGTGTATGTTTGCTTTGGGTTCCATTTGGAGATAGAGGGATCTTGGCCTCAAGACTAGCACCCTTACCCTTATATGAATCAGCATACAAAGGGAGGGAGAAATCAGTGTACCTGGGGGGAGAGAAAGAGAGAGAGAGAGCGGGGTGGGGGAAGGGAATTAGCGCAGGGAGAGAATGAATCCACGTCACAAAGCAAACTACATTTTCTTCTTCACTTTTTAGTAGCATGGATGATTAGTCAGATCCTTTGCAACTTTGCCTTAATCTTCTGCTTGAAGACCACATATTGTTGTGGTGTGAATTGATGAATATAATCAATAAGTCACAGGCATAGGTTATAGAGTATAGGAATAAGGTAACATAACAACAATAACACCTAAGTTCAAAAAAATAGTTCTTCAGGAGTAAGCGTAAGTAATAGCAGTAAAATCATGTAACTGTAAAATTAGAATGTAAGCCATAGGAAAAAGATATAAAACAGTGAACAATGATGAGTCAGAACGTCTGTATAGTTATAGATGACTATAGGCAAGTAAGTTAATATAGATAATGTTAGGTCAATGTAGCCGTAAACAAACAATCAACTTGATCTTGTAGCTTTGCATAGGATAAAAGACATAAGGTTTATAGATATTAGTAAAATGGTAGAAAAAGTGTGTGTGTAGGACATAACTGCAGTTTTAAGTAGTCGTCAAATAAGTTAGTGTAAAATGAGTGTAAAAACACTTGTGGTAGAAACTCCCTAATCACTTGGAACGATTACTGCCTTAATGGGATAGTGGGAATGGAGTCACTGAGCTCATAAGAGCAACAAGATGTGGCTATAGGGACTCCACCTTAGCTGTTCTAGACTTCATCTTGGTTTTTCTGTTACCGTCCCTGTGAAGAGAGAACTCCAGGATGTTAAATAAAAACAGGTAGGCATTTTGATTAAATAAAATTATAAATAGAAATGAAATAATGAAATGAAATATGAAAATGAAATAAAAATTGTTTTTCTGTACTTTGTACCCCACAAATTGTACCCCACTCAAGGTACAGTGGTAGTTGTGGTGAGCTGCCTCCTAGTTTTGAGTGCACTTGTGGGTCTACGTGGCTTTGGGAAGATTCTTTCTTGCCCCCACTGACCCTTGCTCAAACTCAGGATATGGTTGTCTAGCACCTGTTAGAACCAGGGAATGTGGCCAACTGAATTGCAAAGCTGACTGCTTTTTTTAGCTTATGTAGCTTGCTTGCTTGCTGACTGGAAAATTCCAGTTCTGCTTAGAGCCCACAGGCTCCACTAATTCCTGTTTTAATTTCTATCATTGGCTTGCTTACGTGATGCTAAGCAAGACACAGACCAGGAAGTTGTTCTCCCACAAAGCTTGAGTCTCTATGGGTGGGCAAACACAGAGACAATCCCTGGCCAGGTAAATAAAGCTCTCTATTGATTTAAATCTGAATGTGGAGTGTTTTCTGAAGTGGCATCCCATAACAACATGGGATGAGGTAGAAAGAAAAGCTTAAGTGTGGAATATGAAAACATCCACATTGTCCCCAAGGATTTCCTTTCTGAGCTTTTCTTCTCAGGCTTTTCTGCCAGTCTTTTTTGCTCCTATCCCATTTTTATATTTTATCCCAGACTACCACAGCCAACACTTGAACCATTAATATTTTTATCTGATGTACCCCTGTTGGCTGTCCTAGCCTGAGGCTCTCCTAATGTTGGAGGAGAGACAAGTCCATACATACATTTCTCAGGGAATCCCAGGACCAGAATTTTTTGACAATAAGTTCCTAGTTCCCTCTGGCACTAGCAACCTGCATCTGGAACTTGGTGCTGTTGTCCTAGGCTGTGGGATATGGTAGGTGGGTAATTTAAAATCCTGAAAAAGAATTTCTTTTTTTATTGACAAAGACTCCTCCTTTGTTGTAATCTTCTTAGGGGATTCTAGAGGTCTGGAAAAGTTGGTTCAGAGGTATCTGCCAGCTCATTAGCTGTTGCGTAAAGGGACAGAAACTTGGAGTTTTTCATTTACTCATGATGAGGTGATATCTGTAAGGATTCATACTAATTTTAGAATGTATATTTTCATTTAATTTTTATTTTCAATTTTTTATTACAGCCCTATAGTTATACACAAGGTGGGGGTTCATTTGACTCAGTTATGTAAGCATAAAATGTAGGTTGTGCTATTCAGTCCCCAATACTTTCTCTTTCTCTCCTCATCTCCCCTTCCCTGCTCCCCTTCCTCTGCTGTACTCATCTTCATCTATTTATTTATAGTCATTTCACTTAAACTATTAATTTTGATTAACACATTATTGAATATATTTATTTCTACATTGATGTTTTCATTCTTTTACATACTGTATAGTGATCACATCAGGGTAATTAGCTTATCCATCACCTGTTTTTTACTTTGGGTATTGAACTATTCATGAAAGTAAGTATTTGTAGGAATCTTAACTATGCATATATAGCACTCTTTATTTTATATCCTGATCACTGGGTCCTTTACTTGAGTTGTCCTCACTTTTTTTTGTATGAACAGTAAGCCTCCAACTTGATTTTTCACTTTTTCCTCCAAGACTCTGCCCTATGTCCTTCAGTAATCCCTTAACTTTATGTGACATCCTCCTCTTTTACCTATAGTTATACACAAGATGTGGGTTCATTTGACTCAGTTACGTAAGCACAAAATGTTACTGATGTTGTCTTCATTAGGGAATTATTCCTATGGCTTAAAAATGCCATATGTATTTGACTGATTTATTTCCCACCAAAATCTGCTACATAAACCCTCAAGATGCGCACACTTGACACCATTTATTGCTCTTTCACTGTGAATTCAGGTTTTCCAAGATGACTTCCTGGGTGTATTTATCACTCTCTGATCTGCTTTTTCTTTATTTCTTATGCAGAAGAATTGTTGAATATTCATCTCTTGAAACTGAAATAATATTATTTTGATAAGTCATTTACCTACTAGTTTAGGTAAAGTCTGATTCACCATTCAGTTCAAAATCTGGGAGGCCCCTAAAACACAAACACACATAAATATTTGTTTTTTTCTTTCAGCAGAATGTCTAGTATTTGTTTTAATTTTTCCAGGTCGGGCTACACATTCCTGATTCTTGACCTCCAATGTGTTAAAACTTACCATGTGTTAAAACTCATTCTCTCACCCATATCCCACTGAGAGCATTCTGTGTAACAGGAGAATGCACTAAAAGGAGATGTTTAAGAAAATAAATAAATGCTAATTTCAAAGATAAAGATTGAAAATACAAAGCAACAAAGCATCATCTAACTATTCACAGATATTGCTGGAAAAGTGATATATCAATTGATGTGATCCACAATTTATTGGTCAGAGAAGTTGTAGATGGGTTAGTTGTCATGGGAGTCCATCCAGGGATGTGATGATGATTCATCATAACTTCTTTCTTTGGAACTCTGGACATTGTCTATGCTACAGAAGAATTTCATATCCCCAGCCATAACCTGTTTTACCCAATACTCGTGTATCATGCTCATGCCCTGGATGAACTGGTTTTGTCATTCCACCTTTTCCACAGAGTCTCTATTTGTACTTGTGAAATTAAACCCCAGAAACATAACAGCATGCTTTGCAAATTCTGCTGCCTCACCTGTTCACCTGTCCTCTCTGCTCCCTCTTCAGGTGCCTTCATCCTCTTGTAGTAGTGCAAGGGGTTAAGCCACAAGTCCTTACTGATGATCTTGGAAGGGAACAAGAACAGGACATGTCAAAGTTGAGCTCTACTCCCCAGCAGACACCCCTGTTACTGATGTTATCACCTCATGGAACCCACCTCAGTAATCCTGTTTGAGCCTGTGAAATTGTGATCAGTAAACCAGTTGAAGAAGTTAGGGCTGCTGTTGTGGTGCCTGCGGCTGCAGGCTTCACGTTTATATTCCTGATACCACTGAACTGCAGTGGAATAAGATGCCCGGTATCCTGCAGGAAGAGAGATATGGGGGAAGAAGTTATGTAGAAAACCTCCCCAACTTCATGATAAATCTGTTTAGCCACTTCTTACCATTTATAGTAATGAGATATTCCTTAGTGATAACTTCGTTCCGGAAGTAAGGGTTGTTTCCAAAGAATAAGATGATCTTGCAGCAATGACTGGGATGCTTGTATTCTTCCACCTGCCAGAACAGTTGATAAATCTTTATTCTGAGTGATCTATAAATTCCACTTATAGGAATCAGTTATTTCCCATATCCTCCCCTGATAAACGTCTGTCTGATCAGTATCTCATTGAGCCTGACCTCCAAATGAGTCATGTAGCTAAGCATGTCTTCATCTTGGTCATTGATCATTGAGGACATCTGGGGATGATTCACAAACTGCCTTGGGTCAAGGAGCCTTACGATGCTATAGAAAAACATGCTATAAGCAGCTGTGGCATTCTACAGAGCAAAGAAAGTGTGGAACAGAGGCTTTCCCAGACATCCAAGCATTGCCACCTCTGGTTCTCAAAGGAATCCTAGGGCAATTTGGGGCCCTGATCATGTGCAGATCAGACTGCCTGCACCAACTCTGGAAGAAGCTGTTTCCTCATTGTTCTTGATTGATATGCTCCCTTTGTGCTGAACACCAGACTAGTCTGTGTATGTGTAAGTATGTACTGTCCCAGCTCTGACCATGGTTGTTATTCAGCACTCTTCCCTGTGGCATTATTTCCAGGGAAGCTGTGCATGGAATAGCAGTTCTGTACAAAAACTTCCTCCAGTTTCTTATTTGAACTTCTATTCACGATCACCGAGATTAATTTTTGTATCATATACATGTTCAACAATGTTTCACATGCCTTATTCATATTTCTAAGACCATTTCTGCAGAAGAAAAAGCTCCTGTTTTTACTCATCCTGTTCATTCTGATGCTATATATTACCCTATATTACTCATTCTCCTTCTATCCCAGTCCCTCTTTGGATAAGAATCAAAAGGATACGGTTTGGGCCCAAAAGCCAGGTATGCTCTGGATGATGCTACTTCTGCAATCCAGTTGAGGTTTGCGTCTCTGCTTCAGCTTCTGCTTCAGACGTGAATAGGCTCTGGTGGCCTGGCTATTCACTGGTTCCAGATCCAACTGAAGAGCCTGTAGTTCTTCCAGAGGCAGCCTGGGGGTGGTAGATCTAGGCCTTGGCTGAGCTAATTGAAGAGCCTGCAGTTCTTCTAGAGGCAGCCTGCTGGTGGTAGGTCTAGGCCCTGGCTGAGCCTGATAATCCTCTTCCTTCTTTTTCTGACGCTCTTCAGCATAGTGATCCAGCTCCTGTTCCACCTTCTCTACTTCTTCTGGCTCCTCCTTCCCCATATCCTTCTTTTCTTCCATATCCTCTTTGGTAACTACCTCGGCCACCTTTATTAAGCCCTCTACCAATAGCACCTCCCCTTCCCCAATGGCCTCCTCCTTTCTCCACTCCAAGGCCTCCGGAAGCTGCGTGTCAGCCATAGCCGCCACAATAGCCTCCTCACGCTCGTAGCCTGCTGCCTGCCATGCCCAATCACCAGCCGTAGCATCCTGTGGGATATTCTCCCTGGTGCATCCCTGTGCCATTTCTCCTTGAAAGCTTCTTCTGAGACTGACCACCTGCTGTAGCTCCTGGGCCACCCCACACTTCTGGTCTTCTCCCTTAGTCGCCATGAGGCTCTGATTCAATACACTTACAGATGCACAGGAGGGTCGGGGGAGACCTCACTTGAAAATCCAAGCTTACGGGGAATTTGAATCAGCTGTGCTGGGAACAGAAGAATGAGTTAGTAAGTGGAGAGAGACAGAGGTGTGAGAGAGAGAGGTAAGAGGGGGGAGGAGGAGGAGGAGGAGGAGGGGAGAGGAGGAGGGGAGAGGAGGAGGGGGAGGAAGGGGAGGATGGGGAGGAGGGATTGGATGGGGGGAGGAGGGAGGAGGGGGAAGGAGGAGGGAGGGGGAGGAGGAGGGAGGGGGAGGAGGAGGTGGAGGGAGGGAGGAGAGACAGAGAGAGAGTTGTGTGTATGGGAGGGGGGAATAGCTAGCTTGAGTGAGCGAGAGCAAGAAAGCCAGTGAGCGTGAGAGCGAGCGTATGTGGGGTGAAGGTGGAGGGTGTTAATGTGGGGGTGGAGGGTGTTAATGTGGGATTTTCCTGCGCCAGGACTGAGGCGCATGCTTGGTGCTTTGTGACGTCAGGCCAGAGACCTGGTTGAAAAGTGCCCACAATTCGCCAGGTTGAATATGTAAGCTAACGACCAATTAGAGAGGATGAGGTGGGCTTTCCAATGCAGAGCTGGCCTCCCAACTCCAGGGTCCTGAGCCTCTGAGGGACCCTACTGCCTAGATTGTGTATCCAGGAGTCCTTAGATCCAGGGCCTGTGTGCTGGAGGTGGGTCAGGAGCACAGGTTTGCTTACTCAAATGCGCATGTTTCCCTTCACATCCATCAACCAGAAGGATACACTTAAGGACTTGAAGCTGGGGAAATCAGACAAAATTGGGGGATGGTGTGGCATAGTTCTTAGAGATTGAAGAGCCCTGGGTGCTGCAACAAAGTCACCCTTTGTTTCTAGGGGTTGAATTGAGTTATTCCAGGGAGGAGGTTCATTCTGAAGACACATCCAGTGTGGAAAACTAAATTCTCTAAAAAAATAAGGTTCTCACTTTCCAAGATACACACAGAATCTGATCCTGTGAGGTTGGCACATCTGTGGTGATGCACTGACTGCCTTCATTGCCACATTTGTGCAGAAACTTGTGGAAAGGAAGGAGGGACATGTGGCTGTCTTAAACCAGTGGAATATGGCTACTTTCATCCATGTGGATGTCACACTGGCAGGGTGAAAGGGTTTGTGGATGAAAGATCAACCGAACGTAGTCAGAGGACTAAAGAAAGGAAGAAGCAAAAGGTGAGAGAGAGCATGAGAACAGGGGAAAAGGTAGTGAATGAAAGTCTTTCAGGATTTGGTTAACTTAGTGAGGTGGTTTTGAAGTCAGAGAGTTTGATGGTCATTCAGCCATTTGGCCTAGAGCCATCGCAATTGCCCTCTTTGGCTGAGGCACTTATGGAGAACTTCATGTTGGCAAAGAAATGAAATTTTCTTTGGCTTGTGTTCTGTCATCTCTGTGCTCTTGTACATATACTGCTTTGTTTTATGACTCTTCCTTCCTCTTATTCACAGAGACCTTCCACTTTTATAAATAGAAATCCTGACAGTCTTCTTGCAAGGGACACAGGGGAAAAATGAGCACATCCAAGGAAATTAAAGATTAAGAATGTTAGAGGTCTGTTAGGCTGAGATTCGTATAGAGCATTCTGTACTTTCTGTGTTTCTGCTGGCAGATGGTCTTTTGAGGTTTGACACTAAGATCTAATTTTTCCTTCCCAAACCCCAGATAAGATGTGAAGGAGCCTGGAAATGATAAAATGGCCCAGGATGAGCTTCTGGATGTTGGGGCCCAGTTTAATATCCCATTATCCCACTATACCCCTTGGACTTGTGTTTCTCCATCCTGAGGAATCGTATAGAGCAGCTGGCCTAGCCACCAATAACCATGCCAATGGAGGTTCTAGGAACTGATCTGACATGTGTACATACTGATAGTAAGAGAGTTTGTTAGGGATAGCTGTCAAAGAAGGTCATCACACTCATGCTGACACCCTAGCTCTCTTCTAGTCTGGGCTTTTAGAAGATGAGTTATAGGGTTATAACAAATTCAATAATGTTGTTTGGCAATAATGTTGTTTATAGTGGAAGATAAGGAATCAAGGATTTGATTGCTACATACTCAATGTTATAATACCTTCCAATGTATGTGGGTGGTGGACAGCTGTCACTAGAAATCACATAGCAGTAGAAAATCCCTGAACAAATTACAGATTTTAAAACTTTTTTCCTGAAATGGGGAAAGTACCAGGCACACGTATTTAAATCTCCCACCTCCAGTTGTAACAGCCTATGCCCCTAAGATAGTGAAAGAACAGGACCCTGATGATAAAGGAACTCTTAACCTTAAGTTCTTCCAGCAGGAAAGTGAGTCACTTTAACCATGTTCTATGTGTTATAGGCCCTTTCTTTTCCACACTTCTGCTGCCTGGGAAGGAGTAAGCACAGGGAATGGTCCTAGAAAGTGTATGCTATGTGTGCATAGCCTTTCTCCTCAAGGAGAAACAAGTCCCCTGGGCAGATATATACTAATATTGACCATTGTGTTTCTAAGTTTTCAGGGTTTTCATTACCTATAGAGGCCTTGCTGGAAGTTCTAAACCAATTCATCTCTATGTAGAATAACCACCAGAATTTTCAAACTCTGGAAACCAGAGGGGGAGGTACTCCTATGGGTAGATAGCTCCACATATGCATTTAGCCTGCCTCCTTACTCTCCTTATCTTTGCCGCCTTTGATTTTTTTTCAGGCAAGGATGTAGCTCCAGAAACATCTATACACTTCCAGAGGCCCATGAAGTTATGAGTAAATGAGTTTCTATCTGCCTTTCTTTGAACTGATCACCAGAGGTATTACCTCAGTAATCCCCTTGGCTTGGTCCTTGCCCAATTCCTACACAAGCTGACATTCTCCCTGTGTTTAAAAGATTCATGGTTTACTTCCTTGGGGACCTTTGTACTCCAGGTTTATCATCCAGATCCTTGTAGGAGAAGGATACCATGGCAGTGCTGGATGAAACCCCATGGGGTTGTTTTTATTCACAGAATATGTGCATTCCTTAACTAAACACACAGAATATGTAAGTGCTCATTAAAGGTTTTGTAGTGTATTTTTAGATTTTTTGGGTTGTCTTGTTTTGTCTTCCTCCAAACTGTCTTTACACTTAACAGGGTTTATACTTCACTATGACATTTCAACCAGGGATCCTTTGCTCCTTAATTTTCTGTGTGGGAGATTTATGTCTTCTGCAATCAGAAGTCTTCCTTTGGCATGTTGGAGCAAAATGAAGTGTTAATATTCCACCTACCTCATCTAGAACTATCTAAGGGCTCGCAAAGTTCTTTACACATGTTCACTTACAAATGTATACCCTCTCATGCACATGTACACAGAAGTATGCACACTTAGTTCCCCTCCCTTCCATATTTTGTAATAACAGAGAAATATAAGTTTCTTGAGGAGATATGTTATTATTTCCTTGAGGAGATATGTTATTATTTCCTTGAGGAGAAAGGCTATGCACACATAGCATACATACTCCTTTCCTGAATGCACACTCTCTTACCATTTTGTGACCTCTGGAAATTTCATCCTCTTTTGAACATCCCATGTGCCACCAGAATCCCTGCATATTTATTGGTGCAATCCCTATCCCATGGCACATTAAGGAATGATAAAAACCTTTGGAAGGAGCTATCAAAACAGAAAGTAAAGGGCCAGAGGAGGACCTATCTGGAATGTATAAGTTTGAAGGTCCTATATGAGACAAACCTGAATAGGCAAGGGCAGGTGAAAGTCATGAGAGTATAGATGAAAATCACGGAATGACAATTCAGAGAAAATTAAATCTCTGCCTACCTTTCTTTCCCTGTGACCATGGGCAATCACCCTCTATATTAATTCCATTTTCTAATCCCATACAAGCTTTTACTTTGTCCCTGTGTTTGAGAGAAACAAAACAGTCCTAGATTTCTCAAACTTAAACAGTTACCAGGTGTTCTTGTCTGTCTTCCCTACCTGCTGTATCACCTTTTCAGCCCTCACATCTGACTGCCTCCTTGTGCTTTCCTCTCTGGGGTTGTCACAGGATTGCACTAAAATTCCTCATTAATGATATGGAATAGATCTCATTCTCCAACAACTGGGAACATAGTAAGGTCATTGATAATGCAAGAGGAATCATCTTTTCTATAGTCCTATTCCAGTTAAGACAATTGTGGACAGATAAATATTTGAAGAGGATCAGAGTAGTGACTTCAGATAAGGGCTTCATTCTAGTATTCCTAGTTCCAGAGGACAGTAGTGAAAAAAAAATGCCTCATATCCTGAAAGATATGAAAGAAATATGAGATGTAATCATATCTCTTTCCACAAATTAATATTAAACCTACTCCTATTACCTAGGAATAGGAAGCACTTCTATTTGGTGATGCTGTCACTAGTAAGTGTTTCTTAATGAGCACTTCATTACAGAAGCTCGGGTTATTTCCTCCCTTCAACATACACATTCACAGGCAAAAATTATTCTACAGACTTTTGGATTTCTTAAAAAAAATCCATATCAGTATGTACAACTATAATGCACCAATTAAAATGTGGAAAACAAAACAGAACAAAATAACAACAATCAACTAAACAAAACAAAACAAACAAAAAATAAAACCCCAAAGAATCATCTATTTGGAATGATTGAGCTTCTTTACCTTCCAGGTTAGAACAAGGACAGGAGGTATCTTTTCTGTGTATGCTGAAAGGAGCCTGTGTGTTGGTAGGGTGAATATTTACCCTCTCTCAATTTCTTTCCTGTGCATACCTCCTGATTATCTCACCACACCTATTCCTGCCTGACCTCAAATTTGAATAGTTAGTTAGCACATCTTCATCTTAAACACTGGTACTGTTAAGCAAAGATTCAAATGTACTATATGACCTTTGTATTCTGGGCACAGAAGAGGCACTGCTAATTTTAGAATACACTGGGTCACAATTTCATGACCTTCCTGAGGGCATGGGCATGTATAGCTCTGTGTACACACCAGGCTTCATGGATATATATCTCCAAGTCACTGTGTGCCAGAGAAGGTGTATATCCTCTGGACATGTATTATTTGTTGAAGAATATTTTGCTGCCTAAATTATTGAACAGGTAGGTGTCTTGCAACTGGCACACATATTTTTACATTGTGACCCTGAGTTAATGCCTTGTTTTCTGGCCCTCAGACAACTAGAACTAACCCACACACTCACATTTACTAGCACAACTTTGCCAACTACCATTTGTTGTGGAGATATCTGAAGAAGGCAGACTGTCATTCCAATACATATTCCAAGGAAAGGGTACTTTGTGGCTATTCTCCATTGTGCATGTTAATCTTGGTTCCTAATTTCTAGCTGGGTTCTCATACACTGTAGAGGGACAGAAGATCTACATATAGATTCTGCCATTATTTTATGTGGGATTGTTCTTAAACCCTCACTTTTACTCATCTTTTGCATGGATCCCTCAATCCTCCTCCTCCAGGACCTCTAAATCCCATGTGTGCTGCTGACTGCCATCCTGCATGCACAGAGTTAAGGGTATGTCTTCATTCCAGAAGTTAGGGATTTCCTACAGATCATTCTGTGACTGAGTTGCACTGTTCATTTCTACCCAATTTGTACTCTTTAGTCAACCATAATCCTTGCTAAAAAAAAGGCATTCTTCAAACTGAGATCCAGTTGAAGAATTTTCCAAATCTTCTTTTAGAGACTAGCACTTTCAGGCATCTGTCCTGGCTGTATCGCTTCTTCCACATAAGCTGGTCAATGGCATCATCTCTCTTCTGCACTTGCTTCTATTTCTTTATGTCCTCAGCTACTGTTACCATTACCTCCATTATGTTCAAGTCCAGCAACCCCTCTTCCCAGAGCTGTCTCCTCTGCTCTGGCTTCACTTTGAAGCATATTCTCCACAATGAGTATGGTGGCCTCTTTATATCATCCAAGGAGAACCAGAGCATGCCCTGCCCAGTCAACAGTGTTAATGGACTCTGGAAACTGCTTCATCCATAAGTTACCTTCCAAGTCCAAGTGGTCCAGGTTTCCTGAAGAGCCCCATTGTCTCATGTTCACTTCTTTTCTCCCTGTAGCAGTAGTTCTCACCAAGGAAACTGGAAATACGATAAGAATCTTGAAGCTGCAGGCTAATGTTCACTGGCATCGACAGTCCCAAGGTTGTGGATGAACAGGATGTCAGGTATTAAATTCAAGTAGTTATTACTGGCATCAGTATGGATATAGCCTAGTGAAATAGACTAGGAGGAACAGATACCTTTTGAACTCTATTGAAATGTTGTATAAGCACATGCAATAGGATAAATGCAGAATATTATTATGTATTGGATATAAAATGTAAAGGTATTCAAAGATTAAAGCCTAAACTATAAAATAATAATTATTATAGAATAATACATAGGGGATATCTTCATGATATTGAACCTTTCCTTTAGTTCTTAAAAATTAAGAAAACAAGAAGGCAAAAATCAGGCTGATGGTTGAGATTGAAGTTTTTTGAGTGAGTCTGTGGAAAAAGTTGGTTCCCTAGAAATTAGTAACTCCATTTTGATTCTGGGACTCAGAACTGAAACTTATTAACTTCCAAAAAAGAAACTTAAGATACCCTGTTCCCCCAAAATCATCTAACTCCAAGGTAACTAAATACAAAAATCTGTTGTTACCCAGCCACCTGAACTCAAGTTGAAAATTTTGAAATAGGGTATGTGTAACACTGGCTGTTAGAGCAGTTTTCTAAATTGTATTACTTACATTATAATTTGGTTTACAAGTAAAATGTTTCTTTTTTGTGAAATGTAGGTAAATTTTAAGGATATTTTGAAATGATGGGTAAGCATTCTTCACAGTTCACAATTAAACTTAATTTGAACAAGGAGGATTAGTTGACAGGCACTGTTTTATAAAGATATTTTGAATTCATTGTAGGAACAGATAATGATGGTATGTATACTGTATTTCTATACATACTATAATATGATTCATCTCATCTTTCAGGACATTCATTTTTTCTCCCCCTCTCCTTTTTCCTTCTGTACCCAGTTTATTGATCATTACTATTGTTATAATTTATTATATTATTGTTATTATTGCCATTATATGTTGAGAGCCACAGCTGAAGGGGCCCCAGCAAACTTCCAGCTGCCAGCAAACTTCCAGCTGCCAGCTGATGATTGGCTCACAGTGGCCCCAGCAACTTCTAACTGCCAACTGATTGGCTCCTCTGTGGTGATGCTCATTGGGCTGTTTCCCCGCCCTTTCAGACCATGGAGCTGCTCATTGGGGGATTTTTTTTTTTGCTTTGCCCATGCGACCCAGCCAATCGGCCTCAAGAGCAGGAGGAGTGGGGGAAGTTGAGAGGCTTGTGGGAAGCCAGTGGTGGCAGTTGGGCTCTGAAGGTTTTCCTGAGGAGCTGTTTTGTTTGGCGTGTGTGGTTCTAAAAATAAAGTTTGTTTCTTTTGACAAGAAAGAACAAGTGGCTCCTGAATTGTGCCCAGCCAGACTGCGGCATTTGGTGGCCCGTTCGGGGAATGAACCTGCAACCTTGGCGTTATCAGCACCAAGTTAAATACTTGGGCAATAATCATGTGCAAATCTAATGTTTCATTTGATTACCACTTACCATCTAATCCTTTATTGTCTTTTTGGTCATTGCATCCTGTAATTTTTCCAAAAATGACAAGAAAAACACCTACCATGAATGCTCCAAATATATTCAGTGATGGGTCAAATAATGGTACAGCAGCAATAGTTACACCTGATCAAACTTTTACATTTTTAGTACCCAAACAATCAGCTCAAGGCAGTATTACAGGCTTTTGTGATGTTTACAGATTCTGTATTTAATTTATTTTCCGATAGTCAGTATATAGTTAATGCTATAGTATCCCTTGAAGATGCTGGTAGGATTTCCCCTTCCTCTACTCTTTTCTCTTTGCTTTCCACTATACAAAGTCTAATCTGGGACAGAAAAGATCCGGTCTTTATAGGACATATAAGGGCATATACAGGATTGCCTGGAGCCCTTAGTTTGGGCAATAATTTAGCAGATAAAACTACACATGACATACACATTTTCTCTACACTAGAAGAAGCAACAAATTTTCATAAAAGGTTCCATGTCAATGCTAATACTTTACAAAAGTATTTTAAAATAACTAAGGAACAAGCTTGACAAATAATAAAACAATGTCAAAATTGTGTGACCTTTTTACCACAAGTTAACCTTGGAGTCAATCCTAGAGGATTGATACCTAACCATATTTGGCAGATGGACATCACACACTTGCCAGAATTTGGAAAATTAAAATATTTACCTGTTACAGTTGATACTTCTTCTGGATTTTTGATGGGCTCTCTTCATGCCGGAGAAAAAACTACAGATATTATAGCTCATTGCTTACAAAATTTTGCACTGTGGGTGTTTCAAAACAGTTAAAAACAGATAATGCCCCTGGTTATACTTCTACCTATTTTAAACAATTTTGCTCATCATTTGGCATTACTCATATAACAGGAATCCCATACAATCCACAAGGACAAGGCATAGTTGAAAGAGCTCATCAAACTATTAAACTGTACTTATTAAAGCAAAAAGAAGGAATTGGGAAGGGGTATATATTCCTTAAAGATAAACTTAAACTTCCAGCTGCCAACTGATGATTGGCTCACAGCGGCCCCAGCAACTTCTAGCTGCCAACTGATTGGCTCCTCTGTGGTGATGCTCATTGGGCTGTTTCCCACCCTTTCAGACCATGGAGCTGCTCATTGGGGGACTTTTTTTTGGCTCTGCCCACACGACCCAGCCAATCAACCTCAAGAGCAGGAGGAGTGGGGGACGTTAAGAGACTTATGGAAAGCCGGTGGTGGCAGTTGGGCTCTGAAGGTTTTCCTGAGGAGCTGTTTCATTTGGCGTGTGTGGTTCTAAAAATAAAGTTCCTTTCTTTTGATAAGTAGCTCCTGAATTGTGCCCAGCCAGACTTTGGCAATTATACTTAGCTCTTTATAATTATGTATGTAAGTTGTATTTGCTGTGCCATATTTGCACATAGACTTAGCATAATTTGGGAGATTTTGTCCCCAGGTACTTCCCCATGACCTTCCTAGTTTTCTTCAGTTCAGTCCCTTTCCTTAATTCCGTTGGCCTTATTTCTATTTTTAGGAGAAATCCCCCTCCTTTTTAATTCCCCTTTCCCCCCTCTAACTTCTATTTTAAAAAGTACTTGATCCTTGATTTTGTGAGTGTGGTTTATTTCACTTAGCATGATATGCTCCAATTACATTGAATGGAGAACACACATGGAATGGAGAACACAAATGAAATAATTCCATTTTCTTTATGACTGAATGAAACTCTATTGTGTAAATACCACATTCTGTTTAACAATTATAATGAAAATAATAACAATGATATAATAATTAATAACATTAATAAAGATCAATAGAGTAGTCTGATGGCAGGAGGGAAAAGGAGAAGAGGGGAAAAAAGATAGGTCCTGGGAGATGAGAAGAATCAAATTATAGCATATGTAGAAATACATCAGAATATCCCATAATTTTCTGTTTTTACAACAAAGATGAAAACATCCTGAAGAAAGTATCAGGAATCCACGTTCAAAAACACACATTCTTTTGAATATAGACTGAGGAGAGGGATGGCTGGGTCAAATGGTGGTTACCAGATTTCCAAGGAATCTTAATACTGCTTTCCACATTTGCTGCATCAATTTGCATTCCCACCAGCAGTGGATGAGTGTACATTTTCCTCATTATTCTTGGTTTTACTTCTTACGCTATTGGAGTCTTATTAAGGAAGTTGGGGTCTAGCCCTATGTGATAGAGATTAGGGCCTACTTTTTCTTCTATTAGATCAAGATGAACCCAAACATGATGTACAACTATAAAGCTCCAATAAATGGAGAATATTAATATAAAACGCCCAAATATCTGGTAGAGATTTCAAAGATCACACAGTAACAAATGCATACATATGTAAACAAACAAACAAAAACCCAAAATGCTGACATTATCTCAAGGCACTACAAAAGCAGACACAATCTAATTCCAAAGCCTGCAACAAAAGGGATGATTTTGATCAGAAGTGAAAAAATAGAGAATAGATAAGCAAAACTAAAATCAATGCAACAAAGAACTGGTTCATTGAAAAAGAAAAAAGAAAAAAGGTGGTAAGTCCTTCACAAACTAAACAAAACAGAGAAAGGAGACAGAAATCAACACAATTAGAGATGAAAAAGGAGTGAATACCATAGGCATTTCTGAAAATAAGAGAGTTAATTTTGAGAATATATTCTAATGATTGAAAAAGTGAAAAACATAATGACAAATTCCTAGAAACATTTGATCTATCCAAATTGAGCAAGAAGATATAGAATGTCTAAAGAGATCAATATCAAGAAATGAGATTAAAGTAGTAATTAAAAAAAAGAAAGAAAAAGAAAGAGCAAGGATAGACAGATTTCCAGCTGAGTTTTTTCAGACCCTTAAGGAAGACTTAATGCCAATAATTTCAAATTATTAAGCCAAGCTAAAAAAGACAGCATATTTCCAAATTCATTACATTAAGCCAGCATCACACCAAACAAACACCATGTAAAGACAAATAAAGGGAATAAATTAACAACAATAAATATCCTTGTCAAACAACACACATGAAAACATTCTGAAGAAAGTATCAGAAAATTCTCCCATTCTCTTAAGGAACAGTCTAGTCTATTGACATAAGAGTTCATGGGATTCCCTGATATCAAACTATCACCCTGGCAAAACCTCTCCAAAAAATGACTCAGTCATATTTTGTCAGTCATCCCTGGGATTCCCCATTTGATTATGTCATTACCAGTTTTAAGACACTGTATTCTCAAACTGACACCAAAATCAAACATCAAATTAGCACTCAAATTTGAACAAAATATAAATTAAATAATTTGCACTATTGGCACAAGTGGAACCTTGATAAAAAAGATTCACCAGCAATTAGAAAATTACCTCCAACAGAAAGGCACATGGCCTGATAGAGTTTATCTCTAAGCTTTCTTTTTCCTCAGCTCAAGCTCACATTTTTTTCAGCCATGCTCTGCATTGCAAATTATTCCCACACTCACATCTCTCTTCCTCATGTGATAGTACAAGCAAATGTGACTCCATTTTGTTTTATGACTTCATCCTGTAAAACCTCCATGCCAAATAGAAGGGTCATGATCAGGGCAAGATGTTCTTTTCCTTTTGTTATAGAAACCTTTAAGAACACAAAACTACCTAATGGGGTATTGTTTCTGTAACTAGGGTAATGGGGCTCTGTTTCTGTAACTGGGGTGACTGGGCTAACTGTGATTTGGTTAGGCTTCCCTCCGCTTGACTGCACTGTCCAGCTTCTGTAACCTGGCTTGCTTGCATTGGCTAGACCCCCCAAACATCCCTTTCACAGTTTTCAGGCTTATAAGGAGTTTCCTTGCAATTGTTTGGGGCTCATCAGGGGAACAGCTTTATGTTCTGGTCAGCCACCACCAGTGTGCTTCAATAAAGGCTTGATTCAATTATACGTGAGTGGTCTGGAAGTCAGTTTATGAAACCCCAGAATGAAGCTTTAACATCTGGGGGCTCACCCTAGATCCATTTCTTACCTACTCTTACACCAAATTTGTCTCCAACGACGGGCCTTTGGACCTCAGCCCCAGAGTAGAGGGGAGCTCCTGAGAGACGTTCCTCAGCCTCACTTCGAGGATGACTCCGATCCATCCTAGGGCACTCAGAAAAGCCTCCTGCTGGCCTGTCAGTTCTGGTGAGTCAACTCTTCTGTGGGGGGAAAAAAGTCAGATTGGATGCAGTCACTTACACCTTCCCCAGGACACATCAAGACGTTCTCATTGTCTCCCTGGAGGTCTCTCTGTGTGACTTCATCTGTCTGTATCTGGGGCTCACTGGAGGCCTCCCTGGAAGGCCTCATCTGTCTGGGGGCAGGATGAGATGTTGTCTCTATCCCACTGGAGGTCTCCTTGCAGGACCTCATCTGTCTGGGGGCAAGACGAGACATGCTCTCTGCCCCATTAGAGGTCTCTCTGGGTGATCTCAGTGATTGTTGCTTGTCCTATATCTGTTCTTTGGTTTGTTGTTTCTCCAGTATCTTCTTGCTGTTTGTCATTTGTCCTGTGTGTGTTCGCCAGCAGTTTGTCTTGTGTTGATCTGTCCGTGTGTTGTGCGTGGGCCCTTTTCTTGTTCCCATAACCACTCTTCTTTCATCAGGACTCCTTCACTCCACTGACATCATGGGACAAGGATGTGCTACAAAGATCTCCACCTGTACCCCTTTAACTTGTTTTCTTAACAATTTTCAGGGGCCGCTGTGAGCCAATCATCAGCTGGCAGCGGGAAGTTTGCTGGGGCCCCTTCAGATGTGGCTCTCAACATCTCCCCCTCTCTGTTTAAACAACAATTTTAACAATTTTCAGGACTTTGTCTATTGGTTTGTTTTTGTTTGTTTTCTTTGTGTTCTGTGTTAATTTCTACCTCAGTTTGTTTTTAATGGAAAAAAATGGTTAAAATGGTTTTAACTGTGCTCACTACAGCTTGCATTAAAATGTAAAGTGCTGCCAACAGGACTAAAAGAATTGTAAAAAGTAAAAGCTAAAGGTAAAAAGAAAAAGGCATTCTAGAGATTGTCTTCCTTTAGGAACTGGTCCTGGTGGCCAACTGGGAGGCCTCATCTGTTTTGGGGGCAGGATGAGATGTTGTCTCTATCCCACTGGAGGCCTCCTTGCAGGACCTCATCTGTCTGGTAAATCATGTCAGTTCCTATAGAATAGATTAAAACTAAAGTGTTTTATAAAATTATTATTTTTTTATTTTTATTTTTTTCATCTTTCATACATTTGATTCAAGTGAGTTATGCATTTCCATTTTTACCCCCAATACAAATTGCAGAATCACATCAGTTACACATTCACAATGTTTACATAGTGCCATGTTAGTGACTGTTGTATTCTGCTGACTTTCCTATCCCCTACTATCCCCCCTCCCCTCCCCTCCCATCTTCCCTCTCTACCTCATCTATTGTTGTTCCGTTCTCTCCCTTCCCCCCCCTTTCCCCTCACAACCTCATATATGTGATTTTGTATAACGATGAGGGTTTCCTTCCGTTTCCATGCAATTTCCCTTCTCCTTTCCCTCCCATGACTCGTCTCAGTTTAATGTTAATCTTTTCCTCATGCTCTTTCCCCCTGTTCAGTTCTTAGTTGCTCTCCTTACATCAAAGAAGACATTTGGCATTTGTTTTTTAAGGATTGGCTAGCTTCACTTAGCATAATCTGCTCTAATGCCATCCATTTCCCTGCAAATTCCATGATTTTATCATTTTTTAGTGTTGCATAATACTCCATTGTGTATAGATGCCACATTTTCTTTATCCATTCATCTATTGAAGGGCATCTAGGTTGGTTCCACTGTCTAGCTATTGTGAATTGTGCTGCTATGATCATTGATGTGGCAGTATCCCTATAGTATGCTCTTTTAAGGTCCTCAGGGAATAGTTCGAGGAGGGCAATAGCTGGGTCAAATGGTGGTTCCATTCCCAGCTTTCCCAGGAATCTCCATACTGCTTTCCATATTGGCTGCACCAATTTGCAGTCCCACCAGCAATGTACAATTGTACCCTTTTCCCCGAATCCTCACCAGCACTTATTGTTGTTTGACTTCCTAATGGCTGTCAATCTTACTGGAGTGAGATGGTATCTTAGGGTGGTTTTGATTTGCATTTCTCTGACTGCTAGAGATGGTGAGCATTTTTTCATGTACTTGTTGATTGATTGTATGTCCTCCTCTGAGAAGTGTCTGTTCAGGTCCTTGGCCCATTTGTTGATTGGGTTATTTGTTATCTTATTGTTTAATTTTTTGAGTTCTTTGTATATTCTGGAAATTAGGGCTCTATCTGAAGTGTGAGGAGTAAAGATTTGTTCCCAGGATGTAGGCTCCCTATTTACTTCTTTTATTGTTTCTCTTGCTGAGAAAAAACTTTTTAGTTTAAGTAAGTCCCATTTGTTTATTCTTGTTATTAACTCTTGGGCTATGGGAGTCCTATTAAGGAATTTGGAGCCTGACCCCACAATATGTAGATCGGAGCCAACTTTTTCTTCTATCAGGTGCAGAGTCTCTGGTTTGATATCTAGCTCCTTGATCCATTTTGAGTTAACTTTTGTGCATGGCGAGAGAAAGGGATTCAGTTTCATTTTGTTGCATATGGATTTCCAGTTTTCCCAGCACCATTTGTTGAAGATGCTATCCTTCCTCCATTGCATGTTTTTAGCCCCTTTATCAAATATAAGAAATTTGTAATTTTGTGGATTGGTTTCTGTGTCCTCTATTCTGTACCATTGATCCACCTGCCTGTTTTGGTACCAGTACCACGCTGTTTTTGTTACTATTGCTTTGTAGTACAGTTTGAACTCTGGTATCGCTATACCTCCAGATTCACACTTCCTGCTTAGTATTGTTTTTGCTATTCTGGGTCTTTTGTTATTCCATATGAATTTCATGATTGCTTTATCTATTTCTACAAGAAATGCCATTGGGATTTTGATTGGCATCGCATTAAACCTGTAGAGAAGTTTGGGTAATATCGCCATTTTGATAATGTTAGTTCTGCCTATCCATGAACAGGGTACATTTTTCCATCTTCTAAGATCTTCTTCTATCTCTCTCTTTAGGGTTCTGTAGTTTTCATTGTATAAATCTTTCACCTCTTTTGTTAGGTTGATTCCCAAGTATCTTATTTTCTTTGAGGATATTGTGAATGGGGTGGTTTTCCTCATTTCCATTTCAGAAGTTTTGTTGCTGATATACAGGAATGCCTTTGATTTATGCGTATTGATTTTATATCCTGCCACTTTTCTGAATTCATTTATTAACTCTAGCAATTTCTTTGTAGACCCTTTGGGTCTGTTAAATATATTATCATGTCATCCGCAAATAGCGATAATTTAAGTTCTTCTTTTCCTATTGTTATGCCTTTAATTTCTTTTGTCTGTCTAATTGCTCTGGCTAGTATTTCAAGAACTAAGTTGAATAGAAGTGGTGAAAGAGGGCATCCCTGTCTAGTTCCAGATTTTAGAGGGAATGCCTTCAGTTTTTCTCCATTTAGAATGATGTTAGCCTGAGGCTTAGCATAGATAGCTTTTACAATGTTGAGGTAAGTTTTTGTTATCCCTAGTTTTTCTAGTGTTTTGAACATAAAGGGATGCTGTACTTTGTCAAATGCTTTTTCTGCATCTATCGAGATGATCATATGGTTCTTATCTTTAAGTCTATTGATGTGGTGAATAACATTTATTGATTTCCGTATATTGAACCAGCCTTGCATCCCAGGGATGAATCCTACTTGATCATGGTGCACAATTTTTTTGATATGCTTTTGCATTCGATTCGCCAGGATTTTATTGAGAATTTTTGCATCTAAGTTCATTAGAGATATTGGTCTATAGTTTTCTTTCTTTGAAGTGTCTTTGTCTGGTTTTGGGATCAGGGTTATGTTGGCCTCATAGAATGAATTTGGAAGAGCTCCTTCTTTTTCTATTTCTTGAAATAGTGAAAAGTATTGGTATTAATTCTTCTTTGAAGGTTTTGTAAAATTCTGCTGTATACCCATCCAGTCCCGGGCTTTTCTTAGTTGGTAGTCTTTTGATGGCCTCTTCAATTTCTTCTTTTGTTATTGGTCTGTTTAAATCGTGTGTGTCTTCCTGACTCAATCTGGGCAGATCATATGACTTAAGAAATTTATCGATATCTTCACTATCTTCTATTTTATTGGA
The DNA here is from genome assembly GCF_048772815.1 of Callospermophilus lateralis. NCBI lineage: Eukaryota > Metazoa > Chordata > Mammalia > Rodentia > Sciuridae > Callospermophilus > Callospermophilus lateralis. The sequence continues at coordinate 5,383,665 of NC_135326.1, forward strand.
ATATAGAGTTTCAAAATACTTTTTAATTATCTTCTGTATTTCTGTAGTGTCTGTTGTGATATTGCCTTTTTCATCCCGTATGTTAGTAATTTGCTTTCTCTCTCTTCTTCTCTTCGTTAGCGTGGCTAAGGGTCTGTCGATCTTATTTATTTTTTCAAAGAACCAACTTTTAGTTTTATCAATTTTTTCAATGGTTTTTTTTGTTTCAATTTCGTTGATTTCCGCTCTGATTTTAATTATTTCTTGTCTTCTGCTATATTTGCTGTTGTTTTGCTCTTCCTTTTCTAAGGTTTTAAGATGTAGTGTGAGTTCATTTATTTGTTGGTTTTTTCTTTTTTTGAGGAATGAACTCCAGGAAATGAATTTCCCTCTTAAAACTGCTTTCATTGTGTCCCATAGATTCCGGTACGTTGTGTCTGTATTGTCGTTTATCTCTAGGAATTTTTTGATTTCCTCCTTTATATCTTCTGTAACCCATTGATCATTCAGTAACATATTGTTCATTTTCCAGGTGATGCAGGATTTTTCCTTCCTTCTTTTATCATTAATTTCCAGCTTCATTCCATTATGGTCAGATATGGTGCATGGTATTATCTCCACACCTTTATATTTACTGAGAGTCGCCCTATGGCATAATATATGGTCTATCTTTGAGTAGGATCCATGAGCTGCTGAGAAGAATGTGTATCCACTTGATGATGGTTGATATATTCTATATATGTCAGTTAAGTCTAGGTTATTGATTACGTTATTAAGTTTTATAGTTTCTTTGTTCAGCTTTTGTCTAGAGGATCTGTCCAATGGCAAGAGTGGTGTGTTGAAGACCCCCATAATTATTGTGTTGTGGTCTATTTGACTCTTGAACTTGAGGAGAGTTTGTTTTATGAACGTTGCAGCACCATTGTTTGGTGCATATAAATTGATAATTGTTATGTCTTGATGGTGGATGGTTCCTTTTAACAGTATATAATGTCCTTCTTTATCCCTTTTGATTACCTTAGGTTTGAAGTTGACTTTATTCGATATGAGAATGGCCACTCCGGCTTGCTTCCGATGGCCATGTGAGTGGTATGATTTTTCCCAACCTTTCACCTTCAGTCTGTGAATGTTTTTTTCTATCATATGAGTCTCCTGAAGGCAGCATATTGTTGGATTTGTTTTTTTAATCCAGGTTACTAGCCTATGTCTCTTGATTGGTGAATTTAAGCCATTAACATTTAAGGTTACAATTGAAATATGGTTTGTACTTCCAGTCATGTTTATTTATTTATTTATTTTAGATTGGCTAGTTTCCCCTCTTTGGTTATTTTTCTTCCCCTTTACTGAGATACCTCCCACTGTTAGTTTTGGGCACTATTTTTCAGTTCCTCTTTTTGTAATATTTTGCTCAAAATGCTTTGCAGTGCTGGTTTTCTGGTTGCAAATTCTTTTAGCTTTTGTTTATCGTGAAATATTTTAATTTCATTGTCAAATCTGAAGCTTAGTTTTGCTGGATACAGTATTCTTGGTTGGAATCCATTATTTTTCAGTGTTTGAAATACGTTGTTCCAGGATCTTCTTGCTTTCAAAGTCTGTGATGAAAAATCAGTCGTTAACCTAATTAGTTTACCCCTAAATGTAATCTGCTTCCTTTCTCTTGTAGCTTTTAGTATTCTCTCCTTGTCCTGAATGTTAGCTATCTTCATGATTATGTGTCTTGGAGTTGATCTATTATGGTTTTGGATGTTTGGGGTCCTGTAAGCTTCCAGGATTTGGCAATCCATTCCATCTTTCATCTCTGGGAAGTTTTCTAGTATTATCTCCTTTAGTAAGCCATCCATTCCTTTGGACTGATTCTCTGTGCCTTCTTCTATCCCAATGACTCTCAAATTTGGTTTTTTGATAAGATCCCATATCTCTTGGATAGATTGCTCGTGAGATTTCAGCATCTTTTCTGTGTTAACTATATTCTTTTCAAGTTGATAAACTTTGTCTTCATTATCTGATGTTCTGACTTCTACTTGATCTAGTCTGTTTGTAATATTCTCATTAGCGCTTTTAATCTGATTTACGGCTTCTTGCATTTCTATGATTACAACTTGATTTTTTTTTAACACTTCTATCTCCTGATAAAGCTCATTCTTTACTGATTGAATTTGTGTGGTTAGTTCCTCTTCAAAATATACTTTCAATGCTTGGATTTGCTGTCTCATGTCTTCTCTAATATTCCGTTCCATCTGAATTAGGTATGTCTTGATTTCTTTCCCTGTCCATGTTTCTGCTTCTGCTATGTCCTCTTGTATATTTAGATTGTCCTGCATTGTTTGTAACCCTTTTTTCCCTTGTTTTATCATATTGTTCACGTTGCTATCCAGCTCTGTTTTACTGCTTTGTAACTGCTTTCTCCTATACATTTGTTTTGGCTTTGTATATCTCTGTTGTCTCTCTTTTGTGTTGGGAGATTATGCCTATAAATGTTGGGCTTTGTTGTGCTTTAAAGCAGATTCATTCAATTCATATAAGGCTTCTAGGTTCTGTATGCATATAATGATTTGCTGTTTGTTCTTAGGTCTATATGTTTAGGTTAGGTGCTCTGGTGGTACGATGGTTAGTATGTCTTGGCTACTTTAGAAGATTGCTCCACTGAAGGTGGGTACTACAGGGCAATTGGATCAGGGTGTTGTTAGTAGCTAGGTATTTGGGAGTCTTATAGACAGCCTCGAGATATTCACCTATTTGCATTTAGACAATTACACACAATGGAAGATGTAATGCTTGGGATGAGAGTTGGGGGGTAAGGGGATGAAGGTGTTGTTAAAAAGATAAAAGGATGGAGGGAGAGATAGATTAGAGGGGAATGAAAAGAACAATAAAACTTGAAATGGGATAGAAAGAGAGAAGGAGTAGGGGGGAAAGGATCAGGGAGAGAATAAGGAGAGAGAAAACAAAATATCGGTAGCAGCAACCACAACAACAACAACAACAACAAAAAAAATAAAATAAAATAAAATAAAAAATAAAAAATAAAAAATAAATTAAAGTCTTGGAGATCCTCCTTCTTCTCTTCCAGTAGGTGGAGCTGTGCCCTCCAAGCGGAGCATCTGCTCTGTATCTGCTGAGAGCTATCTCTGTAGGGCGTCTCCTGGGGGTCTCTCAGACTTGTCAGTCCCGAGCCATTTCACTTCTCCAGCTCTTAACCCCCTTCCTCCTGTCAGCCTGCCAGCCAGGTCCTGTTCCCCAGAAGTGATTCTCCAGAGGTCTAGTTACACTTGCAGCCCCACCGTGTGTCCCTTTTAAGCCCCAGTGCTGTGGTAAACTGGCGGCTAAGACCCTGGCGGTCACCGCTGGTGATATGGGGGCCTTGGGGTCTGGGATCCCCTCTGCTTCCCTACGGACATGACCCCTGAGAAGTCAATGATGTTTCCTGGCTGCCTGTATCAGTATGGGAAGTCATGCACCTGCTAAAGTGGATTCTGCTGGGAAGGAATTCCGCCGGCCGAACTCCGATGACGTCACCTCTCTGCTATGGCGGGCCCCAGGCTCCTTGCTGTAGTGTCCGAGGGGAGGGGTGGAACTGGTCCGGCCCGGTTCGCCTCAGCTCCTGCCTCGTGGGGGCTTGGCTAAAGACTTCTTCCTGCCAAACGGTGTCTCGGCATCTAGCAGGACCCAGTCCCTTTTGCTGCGGGCGGGTGGACAGATCTGCAGCTGTGCCCGCGGTGGGCGGACTGTGGAAGGTGAATCTGGTACTCTGCGTCTAGCGGCAGGGTCCCGCTCGTCTGGGTCACATAGACGTTTTAAAAAAATCCTAGTAGCTCCCGGGCGGTCTCTCTTCAATGGAATTTTGCTAGGAGAATCTCCGTTGGAAGGATCCAAGAGTTATCCTTGCAACTTTATGCCCCCATCACTGGGAGTGCAGTGAAAGTGCTGCCTCTCTGCCCGCCGCCGTGTTGGATTTCTTATAAATGTTTCTTAATCTGGTAGTGCTCAGTGAGCAAAAAGGGAACATGAACCTGTGACAATGTCTTCAGCTCCAGCTATCTCCTGTCATGATAGGAAGTGTGCTGCTAAGCCACAGGGTAGTACTCTTAGGAATAGGAGGGGAGAAAGAAGAAGGAAGAGAGGAGGGAGTAAATGTGGTGCTGAGGTTAAGACAAGGCAAGGGGATGAAAGATGGGTCCAGAAAAAAAGATTGGTCCCTATTTAGTGAAGCTGAATGTGAGTGGGGTGATAAAAATGGGGCTGGGTGAGGTGATGAAGAAGCTTATGAAAGAGTGTGAAAAAACTGAAGAGTAATTCTGTGGGTCAAAAAAAGGGAAATTTTCTAGAATGGGATATAAAAAGAAAGGTTATGGAAAGGTGAGCAAGAAGAACATGATACTGAGAGGGGTGAGAGTGAAGAAAAGAGAAGTCTTAAACATAGGAAATCTCTGAAAATTTGTCACTGTGGTGACAGAAGTTGTATAAGTCTTGTTTAATCGTGAGATTGAAAGATCAATTTTGTCACCAGGTGGATCATTAACTAATTTATATAGGGGTCAGGCTATGTTACAATAGGAAAATTAGCCCATAAGTTTTGAGATCTGGAGTTAAATGGAGAGGCTGAAGTTTTCTCATCCCATTGCTAAGAGTTCTCAGAATGCCAGGGAAGAGAAACAGAGGAGAAAGGGACTTCCAATAAACCTTCTGATTTTCCACGTAGAAGCAGAATCAATGTCAATGAAGGTCATCATCTGTCCCTGACAAATCTGTGAAGTAGAATGAGGACACAGCACTGGAATTTAATATGAGAGAGAGAGAGAGAGAGAGAGAGAGAGAGAGAGAGAGAGAGAGAGAGAGAGAAAGAGAGAGGGGGGGATAGAGAGAGAGAGAGATTATTGGGGGAGCACAAGCAGCTCAGGGCCACAATAATAGGGTTCCAAGAACTCACCACCAGTAGAGAGAAAACTGTTCAGAATATAATTCTGTGGAGGGTTAGAAGATGGAGAATAGCAAGAGAAAAAAAGCCCTATGATAAATACTAGCCAGGAAGGAGGAGGCATAAACAAGGTGGCTTAGATCCATAGGAAAGGAGTGACAACAGGAAATGACCATGGACCCCCCCTTCCAGATTTTGACACCAGAATGTTAGGGTGCCACAAAAAAATCCACAAAAGACACATCTCTGAGTTTAAGCAAATCTGTCATGCAAAGTTCTGCAAAGTTGTTCTTATACAAGGAACAGCAACTATTGCCACTTGAAGAGAGGTTTACATATCTTTTTAACAAGGAAACATAAGGAACAATAGTAAGTTTCATAAATAACTATAAAATTCAAAAAATAGTACACGAGTAATAAAAATTTGATTTATTTTAATATATTAAAAATATTTTCAGTGTTTCTTTTTTTTTTAATCCTATGAAGAAGAATCAATCATACCACGAAAATATGTGGTCACTGTTCCTGAAAAATTATCCAAATGCTACAATCAAGAGATGATGAGAAATTTTGTAATAGTATACATGTTGGATTAAATAAATTTACATAGTCATTGGAGTGCTATGAAATTAATACTTGCAACCCAAATTGTTGTAATTTACACATTTTCTATGTGTTTCAAATGAGAGGTTTGCCATTTGTACTGAGAACACTACAGAATAAACTATTCAAAGTCCATTGATTTTTTTTTTATATGTGTGCTGGTATATAAACAAATCATACTAATTTTTTACACTTTTTTGGAAATTGATTGCATAGGAGTATTTGCTGTTAGATACAGTATGTAATAAAAATATCATTCAGAAAAATTATGTAACTAAAAAAAAATTGGAAGACTAGATTAGAAGTTTGAAATTTCCCCTTTGCTTAGAGATAATCAGAATAAATTTGGTTAAAATGACCATAAACAAAAATTGATCCAAAGAAGCATGCAGTAGTTAGAAATAAGCTGTCTCCTCAAACATTTCTCACTTCTTTGTAGTGAATTACTTTGAAATATTATTTTTAGCTCAATAAAACAATATATAATCATTCTGTGGAAAGAGTAAACTGGATCTTTTTTTTTATCCAAATGTTAATTATCAACCAATAAACAACATTTTCCTAACCTGTCTCTTTACCACTTTTAGAAATTACTATCCCACTTTCAACGTTTACTTGATCAACATTTTAATTTTCACATGGCTGAAATAATTCAGTAGTTTTCTCTGTGTCTCTGGCTTACTTAATTTAATATAACATCTTTGCATTATAATGCTACAAATTATGAGATTTACTCTGAATGGCCAAGTGTAAGTATATATATGGAGTGCTATAAAATTAATACTTGTACCCCATATTGCTGTAGTTTACATATTTTCTATATGTTTCAAATACATTAATACCATATTTTCTTAATCCATTCACATGTTGTCAGACACCAAAGTTGATGCTGTTATCTTACCTATTGTGAAGAGTGTCACAATAACCTTGGGCTTCCTGTATGTGTTTTGTCTACTAATTTTAATCCCTTGGGCTATAAATCTGGAGTAATATAGGTAGATAGTAATGTAAACTTATTCTTAGATTTAGATAAACTTTCATATTATTTATCATAATAAGTGCATTTAATTTTTATTCAAGCTACAGTTTATAAGACTTGGCTTCTGCATATTCTTACCATGAGTTCTATTATTTTTATTTATTTTCTTAGTAGCCATTCTGAGTACACATAACATTTCATGGTAGTCTTTTTTGACATTTCCATAGTGATTAATGATACTGATTATTTTTTCATATATATATATTGGTAAGATGCACAAATTCCTTTGAAATAAATAATTTTAGATCTATTACTTATTTTAAATAAATTACTTAATTCACTTCTTGCTATTAATTTTTAAAATTTAGTTTTCCATTTTGAATACAAATCCCTTTCAGATACACAGTTTTAAAATGTTTTCTTTTATTCTGCAGGTTGTATATGTTGTTGTTAGATAACTTGGCCATTCAGAGTTTTTTAATGTCAATAAGTTTCATTTATCTTTTTTTTTCCTCCTGTGCTTTGGAGTCATATTCAAACTAGCCTTATCCATCCCAATATCCTGAAATTTTTTTCTTATTATTTTTTTGAAATTCTTATATATTATGTTTAATTGAGTTTCCTTACTCTGTTTCTTTCTTTCTTTCTTTCTTTCTTTCTTTCTTTCTTTCTTTCTTTCTTTCTTTCTTTCTTTCCTCCCTTCCTTTCTTCCTTCCTTCCTTCCTTCCTTCTTTCTTTCTTTCTTTCTTTTTTGAGATGTGTTTTTTTGATGTAATTCAATTTGGCAAATTGGGCTTTTATTTTCTATTCTTTGTGTCCATGTACAAAAAAAATATTAAAAGAATCATTTTTACAAAAAAAAACATTAAGTTTATAGATACTATTTTTGTAATAATAATTTCAAGGCTTTAATTCTTACTAAAGTATTCATTGATTTTGAATAGATATTGAACAGGATGACAGACTGTGGCTTCATTAACTGCATATTTTACAGTTTTCCCAGTATCATTTATTAATTAAGCTCTTCTTTCTCTAATGTATATTTTAGGAAATTTTTTTCATTGATTAAAATTATTTGAGCTTTTATAGGGAAAACTTTTTTCTGTTCATTAATTTATATAGTTATTGTTTTAATAATGACATACTTTTTGTTTATTATGACTTTGTAGACTAACTTTAAATTATGGATTGTTGAAGGTTTTGTAATATGAGCTATATCATAACAAAGGGAAAATTGCTGATGGTACTATCAGTATCAATGTACATATGTCACAACTCTATTATAATGCAGTTGAAAATCTGTAGTATATAATGCCCAATCAGAATGTGTGAATGACCTTACATTGGAGACAAACATCTAGCATAAAAAGAAACATAAAGATACAAACATAAAGAGACAAACAGCTCGCATAAAGAGAAACATAACACTGACTGCATTGGGTGTTCAAATTTTAGATAAAAGTTCTCTAAGCCAATGCCAGAAAAGCAAAGTGAGAACCCTGTGGACATTTCTTGGGTGCTTGTTGCCTAGGATTTGTACATAATGATTTTACCTTCATTGTTACTATGTTGTAGCCCTTGTGACACTGAGATTGATAACCTCACCTAGTGTTGTCAGACCAATTGATTTGTAAAGAACTAGTCCTCCCATTGTGTTGAGAGGAGCAATTTGGGAGAACAATAAAATTCAGTAAGGTCCAGGAACCAGTGCTGAAAGCACTGTGCATCAAACAGGTAAGAATATAGGTTCATGAACTATAAATGCCCCATGGCAGAATGGGAACCTGATCATCTCTCAGGGTTTCTCCATGAGTCTCAATTTCATAAGATGAAAGTAAAACTCTAAGTTATAGCATGGTGGGCTGTAGACATTTTTGTAAATGAAAGTAATTGGAGACTAAATCAGAGAGGCTGAGGGTATAATAAAATTTTTCAAAAAGGGATAATTCCAGAAACTATAGAATTTACTCCCCAGAAAACTCCATAGGTTATGTAAAATGGATCATTTTTTATTTAGAGTAGTTTAGCCTTCTATAAGTTCACTAGAGAAAAAGCTATATGGGCAGGTGACCTATTGGTTTAGACAAGTGTTAAAAATGTCATTTTTAAAAAGCAAGAAACCACGGGACAAATATTATTGTTTTATGTCTTCTTGTACTCTGGATTCTCCAGTTTCTCCCTAATGCAAGAAAGTAGGATGAAGAGGATCAGGAAAGCCAGTCTAGACCAGGTCCTGGACCTCTTTAGCATTATTTAAGAGATTTGTATTCTGACTTGGAGTATCTTACAGTTTGGATTTGAGGTGCCCTCTAAAAGCACCCATGTGAGACAATGCACAGTGGCATATATCTTTAACTCCAGTGCCTATATCAGCCAGGCACAGTGGCATATATCTTTAACTCCAGTGCCTCAGAAAGCTGAGGCAGGAGGCTAGTGAGTTCAAAGTTAACCTCAGAAAAAGCAAGGTGTTAAGCAGTTCAGTGAGATCCTGTCTCTAAGTAAAATAGAAGATAGAGCTGTGGATGTGACTAAGTGTTATAGTGCCCCAGAGTTCAATCCTCAGAACCCTGAAAAAGAAGGTTCAGAAAAGAAATAATTGGGTTATATCTTTAACATAATCAATAAATTAATCCAAATGGGATTAACTGAGTGATAAGTGGAGGTGGGTGAGGTATGGGATAAAAAAAAAGTAGTTCATGAAGTGTGTGACTATACGGTAAATATTTTGTATCTGCAGAGTATAGACTCTTTGTTTCATGTTCATCATGTGAGCTGCTGTTCTCTGCAATTAGTTAAGTAGACAAGTGAAAATGATGTTATTAAAACTACCCAATTTTGCATTTTTCAAGCAATCAATACAATGTGAGTTTTTATGTAATGTTTGAAGTGTGATGTACATTGATTCTAGAGTTTATCTTTAGCAGGAAAAAAGGTGATTTATACTTATAAGCACACTTATCTGATAGCCTGCTTTTCATGAGTAAAATAGGCTAACAGTTAAAAATAAGTTATTAGAATATAAATTGGACTAATCTTCATAAACACATTTCTTAGAGGAGATATTTAATTAATTTAAAATCTAAATCTAAAATATCAACTGCTAAATATAAATTCAAGTATACTGGTATTGATAGTTAAATATTGTCATGAATAAGTGAATTAAAAATCAACTTGTTTTAAACTTGCTTTGTTTTAAAGCAAGTTTAATAAAAATTAAGATTTAAATCCATGTGATTCAGAATAAAAAATTTTCCATCTGTATTTAAAGTACTGCAAAACATATAAAATATTTCTTTTTATTAAACTTGAGTAATTTATCTAAATTTAGAAATTTTAAAAAGATTGTTTCAAAATGTAAACTTAAAAAGTGTCATCAGCTAATAAATATAACAGGTTATAGTTATGAAAATATACTTCATATAAAAATTAGAAGTAAAAAGGAGCATTTTGGATGAGAAAGTATAAGAATGTATTTTAGAATAAAAATTAGAATGAAAACATTTCTATAAATAGACTATAGGTTTGTGTAAATAGGTTTTACAAGGACTCTAAAAAATAAATCTTAAAAAATATATTGTATAAAATTATGTTGGCTTCTAAGTAAACAATCTGTTGAAGTTATATAAGAATTTTTTCCTGAGATCAATTATTAATATAATATTATAAACAAAAATTTAATTTTCTATGTGTTGAAATAAAAAGTATTTCTTAAAATATTGATTTGTTCTTACCCATAAAGATAATTTCTTGTGTCTGTTAGATTTTATTCTTTAGGTTAGCCAGTCTTAAAGGAATTAAGGTTTGTATACTTTGGCAAAATGAACAACAGTTATTTTAGTTTATTATATACTACTTTACAAATTCCAATTTTTTCTTAAAATTTAAAATTGATTTAAATAAGAAAAATAAAGGTATTTTTCAGATTCATTGGTATACTGTTAGTTGATATTAATATAGACTTCAAAACAGACTATGAAAACTCTGAAAATATATTGAGACAAAGATCAACTTCACATATAAATATGTTACCCAATGTTTTTCAAGAGGCTATTAATCTGATTTAAGCCTATGCATCTTACCTTTTTCAATGTTAACATAACTCCAAAGTAGGCTAAACCTAAGATTATGTAATGTTAAATTTAAAGGATAGATTTTTAATTTTTTTTAAATAACTCATGTCAAAATAAGTAGGGGACAGCTTATGTAACTAAGTAATGTTTGTAATTATAAAAATATGGTTTGGGTTCAAAAGTATTATACTAACCAATATAATTTTGCTCTTGTTAATTTTATTTTTTTAAAATTTTTCTTGTAAACTTTATCATTTCAGTCTCTTACTCTTTTACAGAGCACAACTTTTAGTACCACAATCTGAGTTATTTTGAGAGAATAAACTATCACTACAATATGAAACAGAATATAAGGCTCTCTTCCATAGTAATACACTCTTTAAAGAAGAGAAATATATAATTGTAAATTATGAACTAAGACCAAGTACTCTTATTTTAAGATGGGTGAAACTAGCCTGCTACTTGTTTAAACAAATAAATTTTCAAGGAATTTAAATGGCTAAAGACAAAAAGTTAATATTTTGGCTCTTTATATCAGATAGGACTCAGAAAACAATTTGAATTCTTTCTCTAAGAACTTCACAGTTCAGGGTAACATGACCTCCTGATCAGGGTAATTACAGGGACCCAAGAAACAAGTGTACATTCTGAAAACAGGAGGTTTATTGAGGAAGAAAATTTCTCTAATTCTTTCAAGGGAAGCCCCATATGGTCATAAAGATCCTGAGCTATCCTGTAGTTGACACAACTGATATAGAAATCTAGAGCTATTCCCCATAAGCAATGCCCTGAGTAATCTTAGGTGACTTTTTCAAATATATAGGAATAAGGTCAATTTTGAACAACTTGGTCTTAAACCCCAGAAAACAGAATTATTACCAAAGAACAGCAATACATAATATGGCATCTAGGGATGAGGGGCATAATTAATTGTTGGCAAATAGTTTGAAGAGCTAAAAGATAAAACTAAGCAAACTCTCAGAAAACCCACCTGTATTGAGCCAACTATTTCCAATTTTTTTGTTATTGATTAAATCTATCCCTAATAGACATATAGCAGTGTCCCTTTTTGTGGTTATTGATTTTATGCTTGTTTTTTTAAAAAGTATAAGATAATATCAAAAGAATTGGGCAACATTACTGAGGCAGCAGATACAGACTCTTTGTCAACACTGACAACTGTACAAAATTTGGTGAAAACTAAAGCTGCTGATTGACGTAAAGTTTCAGAAGAAAACAATTTTGGAAAAATATCAGGGTGATTTTTAACTAAATATAACAAAGGGTGAGATGGCAAATGAAATTTAATATGACCACAATATCCCTGTAATGCTATTTGCCAATCTTCAGAATGTTCCATAAGTGTATTTAATTGATCTCTAGAATAAGGAATCACCAAATTATGCATTTCTTTCCCAAATAACTCTCTACTTCTATGTCTTCCTTTTATTATTAATAAAGCAATCACAGTAGGGTATGAGCAAATAACCTTTTTAGAAGTAACCGGCATATGAATCCATTCTAAAGGACCTGACTGCCATAATACTCCTGTGGGTGTATGAGGAGTAGGTAAAATAAGAAAATCCCAAGTTTGAGTATAATCAACTCTTTGCAATTGTTGTTTATTAATAGCTTCTTCTACCTTATTTAAAGCCAATTTAGCTTCTTCTGTCAAAATACGAGAAGAACATGAGTTAGAGTCTCCTTTCAAAATATCAAATAAGGGTTTAAGATCTGCAGTAGTAAGTTTCAGAAAAGGATGAATCCAATTAATATCTCCTAAAAGTTTTTGAAAATCATTTAAAGTTTGTAAATGATCAATCTGTAATTTTAAATTTTGATGGGAAACAGTTTGAGTATTTATAATTCTACACAAATAATTGAAAGGAGGTGATTGCTGAATTTTACCTGGGGCAATAATTAAACCAAAATTTTGTAACGACTGTGTCAACATTAATAATATATGATGAAGCAACTGGACATCTTTATGAGCAATTAATATGTCATCCATATAATGAGTAATATAGGCATCTTTATATTTATCTCTTATTGGTTGTATTGCTAATGCAACATATTTTTGACAGAGAGTAGGACTATTTTTCATACCTTGAGGCAACACCTTCCATTGAAAACATTGATATGACCGTTTTAAATTCACACAGAGAAGGCTAAAAGCAAACCTTTTTACGATCATCAGGATGTAATGGAATAGTAAAAAAGCAATCTTGTAAGTCTATTACCATAACATGAAATCCTTTAGGGACAGCTACTGGAGAGGGGAGTCCTGGTTGTAAGGAACCCATATCCTCCATGGTAGAATTTATAGCTCTTAAATTTTATAATAATCTCCATTTACCTGATTTTTTAAAATAACAAATATAGGAGTATTCCACGGACTATTAGAAGGTTCTATGTGTTTTAAATTAAGTTGTTCCTTAACCAACAAGTCTGCAGCCTGTATTTTTTCTGTTGTTAAGGCCATTGTTCTATCCATACAGGCTCATCATTTTTTCCAAGTCATTTTATCTGCTGTTTCAACAATGGCCCCAAGTATAAATCCTGTTGAGCCTCTTCTACAAGAGCTGTACAGAGAGAAACTTCCATTTTAAACATTATATCTCGACCCCATAAAGTAAAAGGAAGAGAAAGAATAACATGTGGCTGAAAAGTTCCTGAATTTTTGTCATCAGCCCATTTAAGTATTTGAGTGCTTTTTGCTACATTAGTAGCAGTTCCAAGTCCCATAAGTGTTGAGGGAGTTACTGTTGTAGGCCAGGTTGAAGACCAATCTTTTCCAGCTATACAAGTAACATCTGCTCCTGTATATAATAAACAATCAATTATTTTTCCCTGTATCTCTAATTTTTTCATAGGATGAGAATTTTGAATTTTTTGAACCCAGAATGCCATATCACTAGAGCCAAATCCATTTGTTTATCTTTGTTCATTTGAAATAGCTCGGTTTCTGATAGATAAATAGGGGAGTAGCAAGATTTGAGCAATTCTTTGCCCTTTATGAATAATCAAAGTCTTTTGAGATGAGGGTTCTATTAAAATCTTAATTTCTCCAGTAAAATCAGAATCAACAATTCCAGGAATAACTTTGATTCCCTATAGGGAAGCAGAGCTTCTTCCTAGAATAAGACCAAAAGTTCCTTTAGGTAAAGGTCCATAAATTTTAGTAGGTATAGCTAGAACAGAAGAGTCTGAGGGGATAACTACTGATTCTGAAGATGCCAAATCTAATCCTGCTGAATCTGGGGTGGCTCTTAATAAAGCCCTTATAGTATATCCTGTTGAAAAAGATTGTTGATGACCTCCATTATTTAAGGGGCTCGAGGAGGCCCTACAGTTTCCCGGTAATGTATTGGCAGTCATTTGTGGAAATTTTTGAGGCATTGGTCCACCTTCTAAAAGTCTCCTATCTTTATGAAATTTAGAGCAACAGTCCTTTGCCCAGTGAAATCCCTTATTGCAATGTGGGCATAAATTTTTAGGTCTAGATATCTGATTAGGAACTATGTTTTCTTTATTTTGAAAGTTTTTATTAGGATAGATTTTACTAAAATGACCTGTCTGTCCGCAAGAAAAACAGCTTTGATTTCCTTTATTTTGTTCTCTGTTTTGAAGCCTTTTAAGAAACTGAGCATTTATTTGTCCCCATAATGCTGCAGCTATGGCTACACCTTGCAAATATGAGGGTGATACATCAGCACAAACCTTAACAAAATCAGATAAATTTTCTCTCTCTCTAATAGGTCTTAGGAGTGTCTGACATGCAGTATTTGCATTTTCAAAAGCTAATTGTTTAATTATAATTTGGGCAGCTTCATTATTAGTTATAATATTTTCCACTGATTCTTTTAATCGAGACAAAAATTCCTCAAAAGTTTCTTCAGGCTTTTGTTTTATAGTACTTAAGCCAGAAGTTTTAACTCCTTTATTTTCCAATTGTCTCCAAGCATTAACTGCTAAATCTGAGCACTGGATCAAGGCAGGGTGAGGCAGATGTAATTGATCACTTGGCTGAGCCCAATCATTTTCTCCCATTAACATATCAAAAGTGACTTCACTATTTATAGATTTATTATATTGAGAACATTCTTTAGCTTTATCTTCATAATTTGTTTTCCATAATAAGAATGTCCCTCCAGGGAGACAAGATTTTGCAGTAGCAAACCAATCATATGGAGTCATCCATCTAGTGGCAATAATTTCTACTATCTGTAAATTATAAGGAGAAGTGGGTCCATAATCATGAACAGACTGTTTGAATTCTTTTAAAAGTTTTAAAGAAAGGGGCTCCCATTGAGGCTTATAGTTTTCATCATTTGAATCAAAAGTGATAGGGAAAATAAAACTTAAATCTCCAGATTGTAGAGCCTCTTTTATAGCTCCTTTAAATCCTACATTTCATGGAGAGGTGGGAGGGTATTTTTTATTTTGAAACCTAATTTATTTTTGGTAGAAGATCCACAAGAATGTGTACTTACAGGGGCAAAGAATTCTTTATTATTATATTCAGTAGCTGCTTCTTTTAAATTATTTTCATTTATAAACAAGACTGATCCTTCTCCTCATCTTTTTTTTAGGACGTAAGTTTCACTTCTAGAGTCCTTCCTTAGGGGAGTTTCTTCAGTAGGGGCAGTTGAGTTTATCCTATTTAAGATTTAAGCTTCTTGAGCTGGATCTAACATATCTTTTAAAAGATTCCATAATGCTACAGCATCTACAGGCATATTTTCTGGTCCATAATTAGAGTAATATGCTCTTAAAGCTTCTCCTATTTTTACCAATGTTTTTAGATCTAAGGTTCCCTCTTCTGGGAACCAAGGACAACATTCCTGAATAAAATGAAAAAAACCTCTGTAACTGTGAAGTGGAAATCTGAATTCCTTTTTTTCTAAGTATATGTTTAACAATATCAGTGAATAATCCTCGTTCCTTAGATTCTGTAACTGGTGCCCCTGGATTTGTGTTGAGAATCTTGATGGAAAGATATATTTGATTCAGAGGATTAACATTCAAATATGCCTTGAACATGCTTATTTATAAAATTAGTGTGTCAATAAAATGGTATCTGTTTCCAGCTCAACAAAATCCTCAGAAACACACAATACAACACCTTTTTTTCTGATGTTTTGAAAGTTAAGTAAATTTCTCAACAGAGCAATTTTGACTTGCTTCTACAGCTACATTGTGCACCTTGCCTATCAAAAACAAGTGAGATAATCACCAAGAAGCCCCCAAATACAATGGCCCTGTTTCAGATACTCCAGAAGCTGATTTACACACAAAGTATGGAGAATCAACACCTGCCAAGTTAAATGGATTATTATTATTATTATTATTATTATTATTATTATTATTATTTAATGACCTCCTACTGTAGTGTCTTGGCATTGTCAACATTGACACTCTGTGTCACCAACTTTAGTATTCATTTTTATTCTCTTAAACTTTTAGGGATTAAAAAATATTTAAGTGTTTTGTTTAAGAATGGTGGCCTGCTTGCTTCTACCTTGTTTTTTTCACCTATTTATGAGTTCTTCTTTCATTTTTCTTAGGCTATGGTTATATGGAAAATAGCCACAAATTACAACAATGTTATAAAAAATGTATGACATTGAATTGGGATGATGCTCTTTGACTCAAAGGGAATCATGGATCAAAGGAGAAAGGTTGTAAAATCTTTCTGAAGAAAAAAGAAAATATTCCATGGTATTAGTATCAATGTGCACAGCTCTGTGTTTTAACATTGTTTCAACTCTATAGTTTAGAAATAGAATGCCCAATTGCTATGTGTTATTAGGAGACAAATAGCTAGCATTAAAAATGAAACCAATAAAAAGTATATATGACAATGCTCATGCATTTGGTGCTAACCTTTTGGATAAGAATCTGCTAAGCTAATGCTGGAACTAATGAATACTGCATCTTGCTCAGTTCCCCAGTGTCTTGTTTGTACATAAGATCACAGCAGCAGTTTTTTTTGTTTGTTTGTTTCTTTTTATTTTCCCTTTTTTTTCCTCCTCTTGGGTCTGCTTTTATTGTTCAGGGCTTTTCATAAGTTATAGAGTTAATATTTTCTTGTTCTAAAAATGACATTGCATATATACATTGCATATATATATATATATATATATATATATATATATATATATATATATATATATAATGTCATTTTTAGAATGACACTACCACTGAGCCACAGCCCCAACACAGCATTGGTAATTTTAAGGGGACTGGATAGAATCAAAGAATCACTTGGACATATTGGTCATTTAAACAATTTTGCATGTTCAAAAGCAAGAAATATTTTTCAATTGTTTTTAATCTCAATTTTCTCACTGTCACCAACCTCTCTCTCTCTCTCTCTCTCTCTCTCTCATATATATATATATATATATATATATATATATATATATATATATGAGAGTAAATGTGGTTGATGAGGTCTTCTGGATTCACTATAGCAATATATATATATATATATATATATATATATATATATATATATATATATATATCTTTATTATTGAGATGTTAGAACAGAATGCTCAGAGAAATTTCTGGAGACAGTGAGTTAGTAATTTTTTTTCATAGCTACTTCTTGCTGGGAAGGATCAATGGTCTCTAGGGAGGGAGGCAGGTTATTGGGTTTAAAGCATTTTTATAGTTTCCAGATGTGGCCATTGTGTAATTTGTCAGCTGTTCTTTAGTTTGCAGTCTGATGTAGCTATGCAAGACCATTTGGTCGATCCTCTGATTGGTCTAGTTTATCAGGAAGTTTTGGAGGCCCTTAAAAATGCAATATCTGAAAACCAAAATGGTGGGCCAGAGAGAGGCAGAATTTTGTGTTACTCCACAATCTGAGTCTCAACTAGTTGGTACACTACTTCTCTGCAAGAAAACACTTCCTTGGCTGCTTCATGCAGGAATCATGGCTGCAATGCCCACACAAGGCTGTGGGCATCAGCATTAGAGAAGGACTCTCAGCTCCTGACTACTCAACCACAGAAGACTTTCTGGTGCCAAAAAAGGACCACTAGAATCAGCACTGGTAAAGAATTCTTGGTCATCCACCTGCACAGAATTCCTGGATGATGCTACCACACAGAACATCTGTCTGCTACCCACGCACAGAAAACCTGGCCACCAATTCCATGTGGACCCACATCTACCAACATAGATTTCTCTCAGTCACCTCTATCTTGGGATTTATTGTCTACTGCCATAGTCCCCCATACATGGTTCCCTGCCTTCACTTGGGAATATCATACAGGCTCCAAAGACAGGAAACAGCAACACTGCATGCCTCAGAGTTTATCTCTAAATACATCACACAATGACATTACCCACTCTCCTCACCCAACCTGACATCCTATTGCTGACGACCATCCATCTTGGTTCACCTTTATCACTATCATCAGTTGGGGCAACCAGTTTGGAACACTGATCAGCAGGTATCTGTAGTTTCTAATTTCCCCATTTCCCAGTAGGCTCTAACATAACACAGTGAGTGCCCAATAAAAACCAGCTCTCCACAACTGGTGTAAAATCTTCAGAGTGCAACATATAAAACCTCTGGAGATAAACATTTCTGATTTGTAAATAGAGACAGAGAGAGTGTGTGAGATGCAGATTATAGACTAAATTAGAGACTGTGAACTGCGAGACCTACAGGTGAGATTAGGAGATAGGACAAGGCCTACACATGACATGAGCAGACCCCAAAGAAGATCCTTAAAGTGCCATCTCCCATCAGTGACTGGCAAGTGCAATACCACATTTGCAGATGCACTGTAACCAAGATCAGTCCCAACCCTGGTCACTTTCTCCACCCTGAAGACAGAGATACCAGTTAACAACTAAAAAGCCCAATTATTGGATGAGAAGTGAAGCAGGAATGATACTGATCTCCAACCAAACAATTCAATTTTTTTTCTTATTTTTGATTTTTTTAATTCTCCCATTCTTTCATACTGCCTCACATCCCCCCAAAAATGTAAAACCCAAGTATTTTACATGAATAGAATACAGAAAACTGGGATGTGTGAATACAGCTGTGTTGCATATTCTTTTTTTCTCAGATTTTTACATTTTTAAATTTTTTCTTAAGTATGTTTGTTTTATGTACTCTACTGTCTTTCCACTTATTTGTCTACCCCAAATTACTTTCTTTCCTCTTATTATTAGCTTTCTTATTTAGATTACTATTTACTAAGATATAATAACTGTATATTTTTACCTCCTACCTCTTCAGCATGTCCTCCTACACCTCACTTCTGTTCTTTGTCCACCATCAGAAACTGTAAACCATTTGCAAACCTACTGCTTATGCTGTAGATAATAATTGAATTCATCATTTTTGTATATTGTGATCAACTCTAAATGCCTTGATAGTAAATAATAGGATAGTATTGTTTTTATTGGGATATGTTAAGATTCTTCTTTCCATGAAATGAACACTGCAAGGACACTGTAAGCCAACAGGGTAAAATGGGTAATGTCTCAGACTTGCAGTGCTAGAAGGGACATGAAATGGAAGTGAACAACATGAAAAAAAACAAGAGAAGAAAGTCCCACAAACAAATCAAAATGGTACATTATCAGAATACTTGGCCAAAACAGCAGAAGAAATTACATGGAAAAAGTATAGGATGTTACTAACATGTTCCATGATTTTAAGGATGATATTAGAGAACAAACACAGGGAGCAAAAGATCATTTTGATAAAGAACTATGTAAGCAAATACAGGAAACAAAAGATTACTTCACAGGGAGATAGAGGTTCTAATACAAACAACAAAAAAACCAAATAAATATTCTTGAAATAAAGAAAATAATAAACCAATTTAAAAATTCAATAGAAAGCATTACCACAGATTAGACCACTTGGAAGACAGGACATCAGACAATAAGGTAATATAAGCTGGTAAAAAATAAAGACCACACAGTGAAGATGGTAGGAAGCCAAGAGCACAAATTCAAGAAATATGGGACAGCATAAAAGAACCAAATTTAAGAGGTTTTGGGGATAGAGGGAGGAATAGAGTTCCAAAAGTTCCAAATCAAAGTAATGAATAGCCTATTCTGTGAAATAATATCAGAACATTTTACAAACATGAAGAATGAATTGAAAACCAAAATTCAAAAGGATTACAGAATTGTAAAAAATACAAAATCATAACTAATATACACCAAAGCACATAATAATTAAAATGCCTAGCATGCAAAGTAAGGAGAGGATTTTAAAAGCCATTAGAGAAAGACATCAGATTACATTTAGAGAGACAATGATTAGTTTATGTGCAGATGTGTCAACACAGACTCTGAAAGCTAAAAAAAAAATTGGAACAATGTATTTCAAGCTCTGAAAGACAATGAATGACAACTAGAAAAGTTAAGTTTCAGATTTTATAATGAAATAAAAACTATCCATGATAAACAAAAGTCAAAAAAATTTACAACAAGAAAGCCCACAATAGAGAACATCCTCAGCAAAATATTCCATGAAAAGAAAATAAAACTCAAAAAGGAAGTTATTACACTAAAGAAAATCTAATAAAAAAAGAAAGTCAGGTTAAATAACAAAAATAAAGAAAAACAGACTGGGAACACAAATCATGTCTCAATAGTAATCCTGAATATAATGGCCTAAACTTACCAAACAAAAGACATAGAGTAGCAGATTGAACCAAAAAATAACAATGATAAAATAAAATTAAAAAACCAACAATATGATGCTATTGAAAGTCTCATCTCATAGGAAAAGACATCTAAAGACTAAAGATTAATGCTTGGGACAAATTATACCACTAACAAAGACTTCAGAAGCAAGCAGGGTTTTCCATCCTCAGAAGAAATAAAGTAGATTTAAATATAAAGTTAGTCAAGAGGGTTAAAGAAAGTCAGACTGCTCAAGAAAACATACATCAGTAAAACATAAAAATAATAACAATATATGCCTCAAAGAATGGACTGTCTTATATTCATCAACCAAATCTTTCTCAAGTTTAAGAGTCAAATAGACACAACACAATAATTCTGGGTGATTTTCTTACACCTCTATCATTGCTTGACAGATCTTTGAAATAAAAGTTGAACTAAGAAATTATAGAATTCAATAATGTAGACTTAACTGGCATATATAAAATATTTCATCCTTTAGTGACTGAATAAACTTTCTTCTCAGCAGCAAAATGATCCTTCTATAAAATAGGCCATATATTATGCCGTAAAACAACTCTTAGAAAATACAAAAATACAAAAATCTAGAGATACTTTACTACATTCTATCACATTACAATGGAATAAAATTAGAAATCAATGATGAATTAAAAAATAAAGCAACTGTAACAGTTGAAGACTAAATAATATGTTACTGAATGAACAAGGAGGAGACTAAAAAATTTTTAGATAAATGAGAACACAGATACAACATACCAAAATCTCTGGGACACTATGAAGGCAGTATTAAGAGGAAAGTTCATTGCATGAAGTTCATTCCTTAAAAGAAGGAAAAGTCAAAGAATAAATAAAGTAACATTACATCACAAAGTCCTAGAAAAAGAAAAAAAAACTAACACCAAAAGCAGTATAAGAAATGATATAATTAAAATAAAAGATGATATTAAAACAAAAAAATAATTGAAAAAATTGAGAAAACCAAAGGTTGGTTATTTGAAAAAATAAATGAAATTGACAAATTCTTAGCTGCAATAATTAAGACGAATGAGAAAACACAATTTACTATCATACATGATGAAAAAAGAAATACCACAGCACACACTACAGAAATAGAGAAGATAATCAAGAATTATTTTGAAAATTTGTACTCTAATAAAATTTAAAAAAATCAGAGACATTTGATAAACTTTTAGAGTCATATGATTTGCCCCAAATACATCAGGATAAATTTAAACAGATCAATTTCAAAAAATGATATAGAAGATGCCATCAGAATCCTGTCACCTAGGAAAAGTCCAGGATCAGATGGATACAGAGCTGAGTTCTACAAGACCTTTAAAGAAATAGTAATTACTTAATGAAATAGAAAAATGGGGAGCATTTCAAATTCATTCTATAAGCCAAAAAGACCATGATTCCAAAACAAAGACACATAAAAGAAAGGAAACTTCAGACCAATATCTCTAATGAACATAGATGCAAAATTCTCAATAAAATTCTGTCAAATCAAACATAAGAACATATCAAGAAGATAGTGTGCCATAATCAAAAGTTCATCCCATTGATGCAAGTTTAGTTTATCATATAAAATCAATACATGTAATTTATTACATCAACAGACTTAAAGATGAGGATCATATGATTATCTGAATAAATAAATAAAGAACATACAATAAAAATACAGCATACTTTCATGTTCAAAAAACTGGAAAAGCTGGGAAAAACAGGAACATATCTTAACATATTGAAATGGTATCTATGGTAAGCCAGAGGACAACATCATTCTAAAGGAGAAAAAAAAATGAAAAGATTTTTTTTTTCCTAAACATCCTGAACAAGACAGGGATTTCCTCTTTCACATCTTCTATTTAAATTAGTTGTTGAAACATTAGCCAAAGTCAGATGAGAAACTTACAATAATATAGATAGGAAAAAAAATAAACTCAAATTAGTTTTATTTGCCAAAGATATAATTCTATACCTAGAAGACCCAAACAGTTTCACCAGAAAACTTCTAGAACTAGAAAATAAATTCAGCAAAATAGCAGGATATGAAATTAGCACCCCCAAATCAAAGATATCTTTGTAAATTAATGACAAATCCTCTAAAACAGAAATGATAGAAAAACTATTGCATTTACAATAGTCGAAAGAAAGATGAAAGAAAGAAAGAAAGAAAGAAAGAAAGAAAGAAAGAAACAAACAAACAAAGAAACAAAGAAAGAAAGAAAGAAAGAAAAGAAAGAAAATATTTGGAAATCAACTTCAAAAAAGAATTGAAAGAACCTCTACAACAACAACTGCAGAATGCTAAAAAAAGAAAACCTCAGAAGAAAAAAAAAGATCTACCTTATTCTTGAACAGAGAGAATTAATATTGTCAAAATGACCATACTACCAAAAACAGTATGCAGATTTATTGGAATTCCAATCAAAACACCAATGGCATTCTTTATAGAAATTGAAAAACCAATTGTTAAATATATTTGGAAAAATAAGAGACCCAGAATAGCTAAAGCAATCCTTAGAAAGCAGAGTAAACAGCTGGCATAACTATATCAAATCTTAAACCTGAGTAAAAACAAAACAAAACATGGTATTTGCCGCATTCTGGCTGGGCACAATTCAGGAGCCATTATTCAAGCAGAACAAACTTCATTTTTAGCACCCACTCCGCATGCCCCACCACTAGAGCTCTCCAAGAATTCCCCCAGAGCTCAACCATCACCTCCAGCACTTCTGCGAGCACTCAACCGGAACTCTTATCTGCCAACTTCACCCACGCGAACTTTCTAGGAATTCCATGGCAGCTCCACCAGAACTCCAGAAACTCTGCCAACTCCACCCTGGCAAAATGCCAAGTGCCATCCTGACTGGGCTGCAGCTCTCAACATCTGGCTGCAGCTCTCAGTATCTCCCCCTCTCTGTTTAATTAAACAACAAGCATATGGCTTAGGGACCTTGCCTGTCTTAGGTTGTCCATTACTACATATGGTCCTTACCGGTCATCAGGTGAGATGACCTCAAGGCGTCAGCTTCCTGTCTTAGGTTGGTACCATTGCAATTGGATCTTACCCGTCATTGACTCCCAGTCCAGCGTACAGCCACACCTGTGGATAGGCTTTCGTACCAGTGGGGAGGTGAGGTTCTTTGCCTCACCTTTGTTGGCCCCCGAATTTTAGCTGAACGACCATCACAAGCCAATTGATGGCTCCTTTTGGGAAAATTGTACCACCAATGACATCATAAGCAAAAATACACCGGCACTGCCACAAGTCACTCCACCAACAGATAGTTCACAATGCATACAAGGGATACATACTCCAGGCAAGTTCTGCAAGCAGTTCAAAGCAGAGGAATCCATTAATATGTTCATTACCTCCCAAAGTAAATCGACTTTTTGATTGAGCATCACTTGTTGAGTTACATTATTCATTGATGCATCAGTTTATACAGTTTATTATGATAGCAATTGCAGAAGCTGTAGTTTGGTTTTTATCTTTGTCTTCACCAGCACTGGGATGAAGATAGGAATTCTGGCAATGATGGAAAAAGAAAAAATTATGTAACATTCCAGCAAACACTAAAAGAAAGCAAATTTCGGAACATAAAAGAAAGCAATTTTCTGAACAAAGTACATTATCCTGAACAGAATTATTAAATATAATGAAAAGGAAAGGTGAAAGTAAACAAACAGATCTGTTAAACTCCTTTTTTGTTCACATATTAAAACAATACTCAACAGCTGTTTACCCAATTTAAATTAAACCATTTAAATCATGTGAATAAGAAAAAATATATGGATCCATTTCTTCATGAGTGCTCGTCATATATGAACATACGCACATACACACATACACACATACAACACAAAACACAAGTGTGCACACATAATATAATACATACAACACATAACATAATAGTAAAGGCCCCTTGTAACTTTTTACAGGTGAAATCTCCATTGCAATGTTTAAAAACTCCATAGTCAAAAAATAGAACTGATCAGCAAAACATTAACCTAGGTCTGTATGAGGAAAAAAAAAAAAAAAAAAAAAAAACTTCATGATGTGGGAAACGGCAATAATAGAATAGATATTGAAAAAAAGCATCCTGGTTTCATTAGCCTTCAGATGTGGGAGAACCACTGTTGCAGATGTAAAAATAGCCAAACTGGAGTTCTGGATAATAGCTGTTATGGATTTGAGCCAAATTATCTTCTTTTCGGTCTGTAGAAATTGCTTTAGTTAATCTCTCTGGAATCCAAATTGGCTGCTGTTCTCCCTGTGGAAACACACAAACAGACCCCTGACTCCAGACAATCACTGGGTAAGAAACTTGCATTGTCCTGTTAGAATATCCTTCCAAAGTACCTTGGGCTTATGTACATTTTTTGGACACATATGCCTTTCCACAGTACTAAGCCCTGATAAATCTAAATTTTAAAAGTTTAGAGTAAAAAGGGTTATTTTAAATTTACTTTGGGGGATACATACCCCTTCCCAATTCCCTCTTTTTGCTTTAATAAGTACATTTTAATAGTTTGATGAGCTCTTTCAACTATGCCTTGTCCCTGTGGATTCTATAGGATTCCTGTTAGATGAGTAATGCCAAATGTTGAGCAAAATTGTTTAAAAGAGGTAGAAGTATAACCAGGGGCATTATCTGTTTTTAACTGTTTTGGAACGCCCACAGTGGCAAAATTTTATAAGCGATGAGCTAAAATATCTTTAGTTTTTTCTC
This sequence comes from Callospermophilus lateralis, assembly GCF_048772815.1. NCBI lineage: Eukaryota > Metazoa > Chordata > Mammalia > Rodentia > Sciuridae > Callospermophilus > Callospermophilus lateralis. Next base: position 5,408,643 of record NC_135326.1, read on the forward strand.
CAGCATGAAGGGAGCCCATCAAAAATCCAGAAGAAGTATCAACTGTAACATGCAAATATTTTAATTTTCCAAATTCTGGCAAGTGTGTGATGTCCATCTGCCAAATATGGTTAGGTATCAGTCCTCTAGGATTGACTCCACGATTAACTTGTAAAAAGGTCACACAATTTTGACATTGTTTTATTATTTGTCTAGCTTGTTCCTTAGTTATTTTAAAATGCTTTTGTAAAGTATTAGCATTGACATGGAACCTTTTATGAAAATTTGTAGCTTCTTCTAGTGTAGAGAAAATATGTATGTCATGTGTAGTTTTATCTGCTAAATCATTGCCCAAACTCAGGGATCCAGGCAATCCTGTATGTGTCCTGATATGTCCTATAAAGAATGGATCTTTTCTGTCCCAGATTAGACTTTGTATAGTGAAAAACAAAAAGAAAACAGTAGAGGAAGGGGAAATCCTACCACCATCTTCAGCGGATATTATAGTATTAGCTATATGCTGACTATTGGAAAATAAATTAAATACAGAATCTTTAAACATCACAAAAGCTTGTAATACTGCATTAAGCTCTACCTTTTGAGTGGATTGTTTGGGTACTAAAAATGTAAAAGTTTGATCAGGTGTAACTATTGCTGCTGTACCATTATTTGACCCATCAATGAATATATTTGGAGCATTCATAATAGGTGTTTTTCTTGTCATTTTTGGAAAAACTACAGATGCAAAGATCAAAAAGACAACAAAGGATTATATGGTAAATGGTTATCAAATGAAACATTAGATTTGCATATGATTATTGCCCAAGTATTTATCTCATTAGCTAACTCTTCAATTTGAACCATAGTATATGGAGTAATAATTTTATTGGGAAAAATTCCAAACATTCCCTTTGCTGCTTTTATTCCTTTGAGTATCAATTGTCCTACAGCTTCAGGATACCTAATAAGAATAGTGTTAGGAGAATAAGATAAATGTATCCATAATAATGGACCTTCTTGCCAAAATACTCCTGTAGAAATATTTTTTGTTGGTAGTACAATAAATAATAAAGGCAAACTTATGTCAATTCTATCCAAATGCATATTTTTAAATATATGTTGGTACGCCTAGATAAGGCCTTCTTCAATTTATGTCTCCTAACAGCTTTTGAAAATTGTTAAGTGATTTGAGTTGATCTACTTGTATTTCAATTTTTGGTGGACAGAACATGGTTGAGGATAATAGAACTCCTAAATAATTAATTGGAAAATTTAATTGTACTTTATCTATTGCTATCTCTAGGTTACAATTTTTAATAAGTTTGTAAGTATGGCATAACAGTCTAGCAATGTGTTTTTATTTTTGTGTGCTAATAATACATTATTTATTTAGTGAAATATTTGTAGTTCAGGATTTTGATTTCTAAGTGGCTGGGTTACTTTGTTAACATAAATTTGACACATAGTTGGGCTGTTAGCCATCCCTTGAGGGAGTACTTTCCATTCATATCTCTGATCAGGACCTTCATGATTCAGTGCAAGGATAGTAAATGCAAAATGTGGACTATCCTCAGGATTAATTGGAATTGAAAAAAACCAATCTTTAATATCAATAACTAAAACATACCAGGTTGTTGGCAAAGCAGACAATTGAGGAATCCCTGATTGAACAGGTTCCATAATAACCATCTCATTATTAATGGCTCTTAAATCTTGCAATAATCTCCATTTACCAGATTTCTTTTTGATGACAAAAATGGGAGTATTATGGGGGAGATACAGAAGGTTGTATATGTCCTTCCACTAATTGTTGTTTGACCAGGTCATGGGCTGCTTGTATCTCTTCTTTAGTCGGGGGCCACTGAGGAACCCATACTGGTCTTTCTGATTTCCAAGTAATTTTTATTGTCTCAGTGACCCCTCCTGAAAATCCAATCCATGTCTATCTCTTTCTTGATCTATTTGTATTGGTGCCACTATACTTTGTCCTTTTTCTTCCAATCCTTTTCCTTTCCTAAAACCTTGTCTAGCCATAATAGTGGGCACATGTGAATTGATGTTATTTGTTAATGTTAGTCCTAATTAATCTAGGACATCTCATCCCCATAAATTTATAGGAAGATGATCCAATACATATGGCTGTATAGTTCCCTTACATCCTTCAGGATCCTCCCAATCTAATACCATCATACTTCTATGGGGATTAATCACCACTCCTAGGCCTCAAAGTGTTTGAGTGGCTTGTTGAAATGGCCAATGTTTTGGCCATTTTTGACGAGAGATGATGCTAAGGTCTGCACCTGTATCCAGTAGCCCATTAAATTCATGTCCTTAAATATTTAGTTTTAGCATGGGGCAAGAATTTAAATTTAAAGAAAGGATAGCCCAATCTACACCTGTGGAGCCTAATCCCCTGGAACCTCTTTCTACAATTTGTCTGGAAAATTTATCATGTAGGCTGGGTATTATCAGTAACTATGCTCTTCTATCTCCTGGTGAAATTACTCTTATAGCCTTTGGAGAACTGGCTATAATTTTTATTTCACCTTCATAATTGAGGTCAATTACCCCAGGACGTATCATAAGTCCTTTTAGAGTAGAAGAACTGTATCCCAATAATAAGCCTACTGTTTCTTGGAGAAGAGGCCCTTTGACCCCTGTGGGAATGATTTGAACTCCCATCTCTGGAGTTAGTACTGCTCTTGTGGAGCCAGAGATGTCCAATCCTGTTTTCCCTCTGGTTTGTCTAGAGAGAGATCAAATGGATAATGTGTTCTGGGCACTACCCTGATGGTGTTGCTGGGTTCCTCCAGTGCCCCATATACTTGTGGTCTTGGGCCCTGGAGCATTGGGCCCCCCTGTCCATTTTTTGGCCATGGAGCCCGATGCCTTTCTCCAGGATATTATGGGTAAACACATGGTTCTTGTCTATTTTTCTGATAATGGAGTACCCTCTATGGTGGTTTGAGAACAGCATTAATTTGCCCTATGTCTCCCTCTACATCATCATGGGGAAATACCTGTTATTCTACCCCTTTGATACCTAGTTTTGTTAAACCCTCCTCATATGGAGCAATTCCTTTTAAAATGTCTTGTTTGTTCACAATTGTACCATGTTTTTGGCCTGGCATCTAAAGCATTTTGTACTGCAGCTGCCAAGACTTGCCCTTGTTCATTAATGTCTCTACATAATTTAATATGTGTGTTTAAATCTCCATGTTTTCATGGTCTCATGGCCTCCTTGCACCATCTGTTTGCCTGTTCATAGGTTAGTTGTTTAATTAATGGCATTGCTTGTTCTGTATACCCATAAACTCTGGTAGCTGTTTGAATTAGCCTATCTATAAATTCAGTGTAAGGTTTATTAGCTCCTTGTATTACCTTACATAATTGACCTTGTAAACCTCCATGTCCTTGTAAAGTCTTCCATGCCCTAACCACATCTGCAGCAATTTGTGAGTATATGTCAGGATCATATGCAATTTTTTGCTGCTGACCCACATAAGGTCCCTTTCCTAACAACATATCTAGATTTTTCTGAGGATAACAAGCTGCTGCATTTCGCCTAGCCATCTCTGTGCAAAATTTCTCATTGGCAACCTTCCATAACAGGCATTGTCCTCCATTTAGCACAGCTTTACACATACTAGTCCAATCTGCTGGCATCATGTTCAATTTGGTAAAGGATTCAACCTATGCTTATAGTGAAGGGTGCTTGAAGACCATAGGTTGTTACAGCCTCTTTTAGCTGCTTCACTGTTTTGAAATCTAAAGCATGGTGAATTTGCTGCCCTCCTGCCTGCTCAAATACAGGGCATGCTAATTTTGAGGTTCTGTCTCAGGATCCCATCTATCAACTATGGGGGTTGGGGGCCCTTTAGCATATGTTGTCTCCATAGGTGGAGCTGTTGGTTGGACACTTCCACTCTCTGGTGATAGAAAGGTGTTAATAGCAGTCTCCTCTTGTAACTTCTCCCCTGATAGCCCTTCCTCCTGTAGACCTTTTTCTTTTGTCTGACTAACTTGAGAGACTTCCTCTTTTACTTGATGTAAGATGTCTTCTCCTAGACTAAGCAAACAAGATTGTTCCAATGTCCATAATGGTAATATGCCAACTGGAAGAGTTCCTGGGCTTTCCTTTTGTATCTTTTTAAAATCTTCACCATGATGGTTCCATTGTGATATATTTAACAACCCCTCTTTAATGAACCATGGGCTACACCTTTGTATCATCTTAATTCATGCCCTAACAGTTCTTGATTTTACTGAGATGCCTCCTTCCTCCAGCACTTTACTTAACACCTTTTTGGTTTGGTTCTTACTAATTTTTAATTCCATATTTCCGGGATGAAGATACCCCTCACTAAGATAATGCAAAAGAAAACGGAGACAAAATGAAACAAAAATGGCAAAAAAATGTATTATATCAGCCTTTCTATTCTCCTAAAATATCCTTCCGTCCTTTCTCTCTATCTGTTCCTCAGACGCAAATAATTTTTCCTCAGATGTGAGCGGTTTTTCTTCTGTCTCACCCATCTCCAAGAACAGGCAACTTAAAGCAAAAGCAAAACAAAATGAAAGAAGAATCTTAAAATGGCTACCCATCCTCCCGCCCTGCCCTCAGGGGCGAGCAGTTTACCTTAACAAAATGCCACAGTCTGGCTGGGCACAATTCAGGAGCCACTTGTCAAGCAGGAAGGAAATTCATCTTTAGCACCCACACCACACGCTGCACCACACGAGCTCTCCAGGAATTCCCTGAGAGCTCAACCGCCACCTCCGCCAGTTCTGTGAACACTCAACCATAACTCTACCTGCCAACTCCACCCACGCGAACTTTCTAGGAATTGTGCGAGAACTCCACTGGAACTCCGGGAACTTTGCAAACTCCACTCTGGCAAAATGCCGGGCGCCATCCCGACTCGGCTGCAGTTCTCAACATCTGGCTGCAGCTCTCGACAGGTATTGGCACCAATATAGACTTGTGGGGACAAGTGCTTGGAGTACTGCATACACAACATGCATTAAGGGCATCTGCATGCTAGGCGTGAAAGGGGCAGGCCGCTTACCCCATAGGAACAGCCCTGTGTGTGAGGTCATGTTTTGCATTCCCCATACTTTCTCCACTGCCCATTACTTGTTTGGTCACTGCAAAGACAGCAGAAATTGCATTAGTGGTTGCCTGTAATCTGCTTAGCTATTGCCTAAATATATATACATGGTAACTGCACAATAAAATCAGGCCAGCTTCCTGCTTGTTCTCTGGAGGTCTTGCTTAGTGACTCCATAGCCACATTCTCCTCTACCCTGTTCATGGATGAAAGAGAGCCCATGCATCTTGCGCCTGAACAGAGACCTGAGGTAAGCCTAAAGAATACTAAGTGGACCCTCACTGAGCGGTGAAGAAGGGGAAATGGGAAACCTACTAAGTCCCACCAAAGATTCACAGCTGCAAGTTCTGCACACTTTCTTAGATATTAGAAATTTAACCCTAAATATGAGAGAAGCCCAGAGGTTCTGGAATGTGGTAATTGATACCAGCTCATATAAATGCTGTTTTTGATACATCATATATCATACATACATCATACAAATTATGTTTTTGATCTTAGATATGGAACAAGATAATGGCAAATGCACTACAAGTTGAAGTTAGACAGTTATACTTCACCACTACCTTTTTTTTTCCTATCATGACAGTCATTCAGCAAAGTTTAGGGGCCCTTCTATAGACTCATCATATAATGGTGGTCCTGAGGTAAGATGAGGCTGTGAAAGATGGACAGAAGGATAAAGGCAAGGGTGAAAATCTACCTCAAGTAAGCAATCACAGTAGGCACAGGAAAGTGGAGGCAAAAATCTACTTCAAAGCAAGAAAAACCACAATAACTGAAGGAGGGAGACAGATAGGATACATTACCTCTAGCATTCATAGAGCAGGAAGAACTGACCATAAATAGTACCAGTGTGCCTTCTACAGACAGTCAAAGATTATATCCTTCTGAGTCAATGGCAAAGACCTCATTATGAGGCAATGTCAAAGCCAGCAAGGGACTACGACAGTTTGGAAATGACCAGGCTGCAAGACAGGACTAAGCTGTGGTTTTCTGGAAACTCATTCCTGGAGGCCAGAGATACTTTTGAAGATCTATGTAAAATAAGAGATGAAAAGTTAGGTAATGAAGTGCAAGACTTCCCAGTCAACATGACTCCCACACCACAGCATCCTGCCACTTGGTATCCACATGCATTGGGTATGCTGACAGAGTTTTAAAAAGCAGTAAAAGAGGATGGGCCCCAGGGTCCATTTGCAAAGCAAATGCTTGAATCATTCAGTTTAAACCTAATTGTCTTCAAGAGCGGAAAGACCTAGCTAGAGCAGCTCTTGAGCCTGCAACATTTTTGAAATGGAAGGGATTCTGTTTATCTTTCATAGCAGGGGAATGATAACCACACCACAAATGATAACCTCTCAACTAAATGCTTACAGGGAGAGAGAATCTACAGTTCCCCTGTAGTACAAGGCATAGACACAGCAAATTATTTTGGTAAGATGCAGCTCTGTGCTTTGAGAATCTGGAGAAAGTTACCAGCTAGGTGAGGTACAATTTTTATACAGAGTTTAAAGCAGAAAGCCACTGAGGATTTGCCACAGTTTATTGACAGGGTAAACATGACAGTAGAAAGAAAGGTGTCTCATGATGAAGTTAGGGAAGGCTTCGCCATGGAATTATCTGGGATGGATTAAATAAGGAATATAGGGCATTAGTGGTTCTGATACATAATGGTGCACTGAATTTTGGCCACTCAAGGTATAGGGACCCCAGGCCAACAAGCCATGTTGATGTCCTTGGCATTCTCAGCTCTGTACATGAATTGCCAAAATAGGATAGATGGGTGTTGATGTTGTGGAAGAAAGGGGAGCTTCTCTTAAGACTGCCCTTCTTGGAGAGGAGGAAAATAACTTGGCCTTTACCCATGGTGCAGGAAGGTACTGCACTGGCCTAGAGACTGTTAATAAAGCTGGACCCTCTTTGTGGAAGCCTTTAAAATTGCACAGGGCACCCCCCCAGCTCCATGACCAAGGGTGTGTCCAAACAGAGGAAGACAAAAACAAAGCCAAATACCAATTAGATGGATATAAAGGGCCCTGGAATATGGTGGGCAATCCCTATAAGTGATGACAACAAATCCAAGGCAATGCTAAAGATAAACAGGAAAAATTTCAAGGGGTTGATGGACACAGGGGCAAATTTAGCCATTGCTGAATTTGGAGGAGGTATCCAAGTCATGAACCACTAAACAAGGACCCAATGTTACAGGGTCAGAGGGAAGACAGGAGAGGGCTGTGTGTGAGAGGAACTGGAAGGCAACCAAGGAACTGTCTGCCCCCTAGTGATAGAAGAAATATTTAACAACCTATTTGGCATAGATATCTGGGGCTCCATGGCAGCAGTGCTCACTACTGATGATCAGGCCTTTTATGATGACATAATAGACACAGATTTAAAAGCCCCATCCTTAAGAAGGGGATTTCAGATGCTCCCCAATACTAATGGCCACTTTTCATATTACAGATCCTTTTCCCATACAGTTGCAATGGCTCTCTGATGAGGTGGTATGTGTTGAACAGTGACAACTTTCCCAAGAAAATTTACAGCATATCCAGGAATTGGCAAATGAGCAAATGGCTAGGGGCTATATCCAGCCCTCTCATACTCTATGGAGTATCCCAATCTTTTGTATTTAGAAAAAGGCAAAAGGTAAATTGAGATTGCTTCAGGACTTGCAAGCCATAAATGAGGCTATGCAAAAGATAGGCACCACTCGGCCTGGGCTTCATAGACCCAATGTGTTCCAAAAAGCTACAAAATTTGCATAGCGGACATAAAGGTTTTTTTTTCTTTTCCATTCCAATGTATCCAACTGATAGACAAGGTTTTGCATTTTTGGTACTTGTCATTAACAACTTGATGCCCACCCAATATTTTCAGTGAAAAGTGTTACCACAAGACATGAAAAACAGCCTCACTATTTGTCATTTGTTCATTGTTAAAGCTTTAAAAGGCCTTGAACAATATAGAAATCTTGTTGTGTTACACTACATAGAAGACCTACTATTACCACATGAGAAAGAGGCTATACTGCACCAGGCTTTCACAGCTTTGATCAGCAACCTCAATGAACTGGGATTGATGATTGCCCCAGAAAATATCCAAAAGAAACCCCTGTTTAGATTTTTAGGAGATTGTATCCTTCCAGGAGTGGTTATGCAAACAGCTTCTCATATTGCTTTTCCTGAAAAGCCTAGGTTAAACCAATTGCAGACTACACCAGTGCACTTAAATTGGCTTAGACCTTCTTTAAGGATCACTACTCAATAAATGAAGCCCTTACTTGATTTGCTAAAGGGAGACTCATATTTAGATTTCCCCCAACAGGTTATCCCAAAAGCCCTTGAGGCTTTGGAATTGGTTAACATATCCCTAAACAACATGGAGGTATAATGCTATGATCCTAAGCAGGATGTATGGTCAATTAGTATGCCTAACTCCTGGACCTTTACAACCACAAGGTGTTAAACCTAGAGGTCTAAAGTCCAGTGCCCTATGGAAAATGAATATCATTCATGTGCTATCCTTTGGGTTTTTAAAATATGTGCATGTATGCATAGATACCTGCTTGGGGCTCCTCCTGGACATGGCAGCCCCAGGAGAGAAATCCAAATATGTCTGTTCTTACCTCTTTTGCTATTTTACAACTATGGGACTAATATCAAATAAAAAACAAACAATAGCTCCATAGATACTAGTAAAGCCTTTAAGGACTTCTGCTCCAAGTGGAATGTGAAACACATCACTGGTATCACTTACAACCCCTATGGGCAAGGAATAGTGGAAAGAGCCCTCAAAGAGCCAAATGATGCCATTTTAAAAACAAAAGTGGGGAGATAGCTTTTCCCATGGTCTCCCCATGACATTCTTAAAACTATCCTCTTTACTTTAAATTTTTAAAAAGTGCCTAAGAGTGATGATTGTACACCTACTTTCAAGCATTGAAAAGAATTTACATTGTACTAAGAGTAAGTGAGATGGTCTCGTCAGGTCCATCCCACATACCTTTAGTGCAATATAAAAACTCCTTTACCAATCAGTGGTCAGAGACTTCACCGCTTCTAGTGTTTGGTAGGAGTTTTGCTTGTGTCTTCTCAGTAAAAAATCCTCAGCCCATTGGGATTCAAACCCACCATGTTCAATTCTGGACACCTACCTGCAATGATGGTCCACAGAATGCTCCAAGATGAGAGGAAGCAAAATTGCAAGAGGACAAAGGATGCCAAATGAGGCACCATCATGGGGTTAAGTGAGTTGATGTAAAAGGGCTATACACCAGGCCAAAGATATTGGAAAAATCCAGGAGGAAGGTCTAATCCTCCTGGGCAGGTCTTCTTTCTACTGTTATGCACAGTGCTAACCACCAACATGCCATGGCCCAGGTAAATTGGGCCCTGAACACTAGACCACCTCTTCTGGCTGTTGCTAATTGGGAAGGGGTTCTACTACATAAGTTCTTTTTCAATAATTCAAACATTATTTGTTCTGAGTTATAATTATTATTTATTCTGAGTTATCCATCCAGCAGGTAACCATATCCTGGAACACCAGCATTTCTACGCCTATTTTGCCCATTTATTTTTAAGTAGTAGATAATGAGACCTATAATCCAGGCAGTCCTCTCTGTTTTGCTCTCACCAATGAAACTATTGAACATAACTATAATAAGTCATATGCTGGGCTATCTCTCACTGACCTTAAAGTTAAATTTGATGCTACCTATAGCCATAGACTCCCCTATGGCAAATGCAAGAAACCCTTGCTGCCAACATGCCCAATAATACTATTTCGAAAGCTCCCCTCAGATAATGACAGCATTATCATGGAATCAGTGTGTTACTGCCATAACTTATATCCTTGATAAGAAGAATTCTCTGAGGAAGAACAACATCTATGCACCTGGGCACATAAAGCTCACTGGAATGTAACTCGTGTTACATTCTTCTTTCTTTCAGAACTGCTACATGGGACAAGCCATTACCAACTGGTATGGGGGAAATGATGGATATCACACCAATATTTCTAGTGATTAGACCCATCAAATAGGTAGGAGGTGGCTAGCTGGCTTGCTGGCTATATATTGAGTCCAGACACTGACCATGGATTTGCCTTTGTGCCAAATTATACCCATACCCAGTATGCACAAGCTTGTGTTATGCCACTCTTTGTATGTGAATAATCAATGATACTGATGGCATAAATGTCACTCTACATAGATTCCTTTTACATCAATACATACTGCTGGCTCACAAATTGTCTTACCTGTGCTATGAAAGCTAAACTTATACTTATCCTAAGAGCACACCCAGCAATCTGGCTTTCAGTGAACCTGTCCAAAGAGTGGAGGAGTCCATGGGACATGGAGATGAAGAATCACTCACTTGGGGTATCCAGATTGCTCAGACTGTAAACAATTTGTCTACTGCCATGGAAGAAGCCTTTGCTGTTCAAAATGACTTAAATTAACTGTTCTGAGCCACTATGAGTAATTCAACAAGAACTAGAACTATACCAAGTTGCAGAGGCTCACTTGTGACCCTGAATTTCATAGTATTTGTGTCACCCAAAAGCTGTATCTGAAAATGTAACCTTACATTTCTCCAATTTTTCTCAGTGTATTAAGAGTGCCAAAGATGATAATTATGATGAGACTGTGTATAATCTTACTAAGTCAATTGTCAAATCAATGAGATAAATGTGTCTATGTTGACAAACTCTTCTTTATTCCAGGGATTGACTAAACATTGGAAAACTCTGATAGTCAAATTAATTAATCCCTATAATGCTATTACTCTGGTCCTACTGTTAGTAATAGTGATATTATTTTCTTGTGTTTTGAGATGCTTTTGTAACCATGTGAGAGCCACTGAACAAAAAACAGAAATGCTTACTGAAGTTCTTGCATCACAGTCAGATGGGGGAAATGTGGAAACAAGTGTATGGAGTACTACATACTTAAAATACATTAAGAGCATCTGAGTGGCAGGCCACTCCCCTGATGTTTGGTGTGTGAGTGGCAAACTGCTTACCCTGTAGGCACAGACCTGGGTGTGAGGCCATGTGTTGTAGTCCCTGAGCTTTCTCCATGACCCACTCCTCAATTGGTCATTGCAAAAACAGTTAGCAGAAATTGCATTGATGGCTGCCTGTAATCTACTTAGCTACTGCCTGAGTATATATATACTTTGTGACTAAGCAATAAACTCAGATCTGTTTCCTGCTTGTTCTCTAGAGGTCTTGATTAGCATGTTTGCAGCCACACTCCTCTCTACCCTCACTGGATGAGAGAGAGCATGCAGCTGGCACCCAATTGGGGATCTAAGGTAAGCCTATAAGACCAATTGTGGCTCCTCATAGAGTGGTGAGGAAGGGGAAATGGGGAACCTACTGAGTTCCACCAAAAACTCGCAGCTGCAAGTGCTGCATACGAGAGATTTAACTGTTAATAAGAGAGAAGCCCAGATGTTCTGGGATATAAACACTAATCTGTGTATCAATGCTGCTGATGGTTTTGAGTCTAAGATATGGCATAAGATAATGGCAAATGCATGGCAAGCTGAAGTGAGAAAAGGGTGTACTTTACTACTACAGTTTTTCCCCATTGTTTGACAGCTATTTATAAAACTTTGGGGGGCTCTACAATAGATCCTTGTCTTATAATAATGGCCCTGAGGTAAAATGAGGCTGTGAAAGGCAGACAAGAGACAAAGCTGTGGCTGCAGTCTAGCTCTAAGCAAGCAACCAGAGCAGGCACAAAAATTGGGGGTATCTGATTCAAAGCAAGCAAACAAAAGAGCTGCAGGAGGGAGACAGACAGGAAACAGTACCTCTAGCCTTCTTGGTGCAGAAAGAGGTGACCACAATTGGTGCATGTGCACCTTCTACTGACAGGCAAAGATTATGTCCTTCACTAAATTAATGGCAATTGCCTCCTTATGAGGCAGTGCCAAAGCCAGCAAGGGACTAAGACAGCTTAGAAATACCAGACTGTCAGTCAGGCCCAAGCCATGGTCTTCCAGAAACCCATTTCAGGAGGCCAGAGATCCTTTTGAAGATCTATGTAGGATAAGAGATGAAAAGTAGGGTAAAGGAGTAAAAGCCTTCCCAGTCAAAAGAGCCTCCACAACACACTGCCATGCCACTTGGTATTCAAATGCATTGGGTACCATAAAGGAGTTAAAGAAGGCAGTAAAAGAGGATGGGCCCTGGGGACTCTTGCAGATCAAATGCTTGAATCACTCATTTTTGAACTTTATTGGTTTCCAGAGGTCTTGATCAGCAACTTTGCAGCCCCACTCTCCTCTATCCTGTTCTGTGGACCTCCTTGCTGAAAATGAGAGAGCCCACTCTTCGATCAATAATTTTCATATTTAAAAATCAATGTCTAAAATAAAACTAAATTCATCCTGTAAATAATTGCTTTTTTTGTGCTATTTAAATTATTTTTAACACTTTGCAGAATTCTTGATGCTATGGTGATGAGAAAAATTAGTTTATAATTTTCTTTGCTGTTATCATTCTCTCTTTTTAAGAGCTGGGTAAATCTGTCAAGATATTTGATATTTAAAAGTATTCTGTAAAGCAGTTACAAGAGAAATGTTGTGATTATTATTATTATTTTAGTTTATTATAAGAATACATGAGAGTAAGGGATATATTAAATACTTCTTATAAGATTAAATAACAGTTTTTTCAATTTCAAAAGCTATCCTTTTTCTTCTCCTCCTTTCTTCCATTGACCTTCTTTCATTTTCTACTGATATTTCATGTTAATAATAAATAATAGTTTTGTATGTACTATAACATACATGAATAATTCACACATTTTAAAATTTCCACACTCAGAGAAGGTAATAGTTTAGAAATCATCAACATTAAAACCAATAAATAAGTATGGCTTACATCTGGCTTTGTAACCAGGTGTAAAGTATCTACAACATGAATCGCACAAGTGGGAATTTTTATAAATCAATTATTTCTAAATTTGGGAAATATACTTAAGGAAAAGAAAAAAATGTATAAACAGCAAGAGGGAAAATGACAAAAAGTTGTAACAAGTTTGTTTATAATAAATGAGGAGAAAATGGAAAACCTAAGGTAAAGGTAGAGAGAAAAAAAAAAGAACAGGGATTTCAATATAAGAGAAGAAAAATGAGAAAGATCATTAACAAACAAAAATAAAAACAAAAACATAAAGCAAAACAAAATCAAGAAATGTAAAGCAAACACACTTATCCTCAAAATACATGGCAAGAAACAATAGTATTAAAATGTACAAATAAGAAAAAAGTAAGATATATCTATATCTTTATGGAAGTTAAATAAATAAAATGAGGAGGGAAGAAAAAAAGTTTATTATATTAGACAAAGGAGAACAAAATGAAGAGAGATAGGTATAGTGAAGATAGTAAAATAAATCTCAGATAATTTTCTTATGTACACATAAAAATACTTAAGTGAATTAAATAATCATGCTACCCACAACGATGAGGTTTTTAATAGAAAATAAATATTTCTTTGCTTGTAAAATTTTGTTAAAATGGATTCAACAGTCATTTGTAACTAAAAAAACCAATTTAAAAAATCAGCAAAGCAGAAACACTGGAGAGAATGAGAGAATGAGTGTGTGTGTGTGTGTGTGTGTGTGAGAGAGAGAGAGAGAGAGAGAGAGAGACAGAGAGAGAGAGAGAGAGAGAGAGAGAGAGAGAGAGAGAGAGAAATAGGGGAGAGAGACTTCTTATGACAAATTAATTATTATCTACTATAGTGAACAAAACAATCAATGAGAATGGTGATTAATTTACTGTGACAAACTATTTTTTCTTTTTTTTCAGACTATTTATGGCAAAAAGAGCCAAGATCGAGGGTTTTTAACTGCTTCTAATGTCTCCTGTTGTTCACTGAGTAGTCATTTTTAATTGCCTAAGAATAAAGCTGTTTAAATGAGTTTCAGTTTTCTTTCTTATCAGTGCAATATGGAAAGTTTTTTTCCAATTGAATTCTCATCTGCATAGACCAGTCCAAGGCACTCTCAGGGTAGGACTGCTGAGAGTTCTTTTAAGCAGATTCCAAAAATCTTTAGTTTATATATAAGCTGGGGATTTATTAGGTGATATCTTTTCTGTAGAAATTTAGTCAACATACCTTGTGGGCCAAGTAGACAACAATATATGATGGAAGTCTGGTTCTTAGGGCATAGATTGAATTCTACTTGTGGGAAAAGAAAGACAATCTTCAACACACTTGACTACCAAATAATAATCTTCTCATATATAGTTCTTCAGTTTATTCACACATACATCTTCAGATAACTGACCTTCTTCTTGTCACTTAGGTCACCAGACTCAAAGAAGAGTCAAATTTTGGTGTTGCTGCAAACATCAGTGAGAAATATAGGAGAGTTATAATGCTCTAAAAGAATTTGAAGTGTTAACCAAAAAAGAGGTAGTAAATTAGAATAAAAATGAGGAGAGCATATCTCTGTCAGTAAAGCAGCAATATGAGCAAATTTTGGCCTTGTTAAGTAGGAGAGAAATCTCAGTCCAATGATATAGTTGAATATCATATTGAAAATTACACATAGCTTACTGATTAGAAATCAGTACCAGCTGATGAAAGACAGGCATCAAAAGGCTACTGAAGTCATTAATTATTCTCTTCTCTCATTACTTGTCCAATGTTTGGAAGAGTCTCTATTAGGGTGGAATTTGTTTTCCCAAACTCTGTGAACTGTGAGGCTGAATGAGGAGAAAAATCTTCTCATGCTCCATGTTTGGAACCAGTTGTAAGAAAAATAAAGAGGGTACATAGAGACAAGTTGCAGAGGCAGGAGAGATGGCAGAATGGCACTGTGGCCAAGCTGCCAGTTTTATATTAATCAATAGGTTACTTTAGGTCATTGACATCCTTAGTATATGTTGTTCATTGTACTACTAGACAGGTTGCAGACTTATTTTTATGAAGCTTATTTTTCAGTTACATACTAAATTACAATGTGAAATATTAAAGCTTTGTGTAGCTTTCAAGAAAGTCCATTGTGTAATGTTACTGTTATATGGACAGCTCTAGGCTCAGTGAAACATTGTGGTTTTCTAACAAGAGAGTTTCTTTATTCCCAAGAACTGTATGCTTAAGATCAAGGTTTAGAATACAGAGCACATGTATCAGTTACCTTACTAGTTCCTATGAAAAATTTCAGGGAATTCTAAAGTAGGAAACAGTGCCAGTTACCCCCGCCTCCTGCCTTGGGAGTTTGCTTATCAGAGGAACACTTTCCTGTATATTCCTATGGTCAGAATCCCTACAATTTATGTTAAATTTAATTAATTTATTTTAATTGCTAAAATTTTTAAATCAGAAAAATGTAATTATTAACACTAATCATCTTTTTTGTTGAAGAAACTTTCAGAAATAATGGATATTATTTTAATTTTTTTAAAAAAAACAAGGCTTTATTTTCAGGACAACTAGAAAAATTGTGGGAAAAAATGTGAGTTAAAATTTTAAAGCTAGAATTTTAAAAATGTCTATATTTCTATTTAATTATTTGATTTGAACTAATTATTTGGGTCTATTTACTAATTTATATTTTAATTGATGAGGCTCACCCACCTTCCCTGTCACATTGCAGCCAGAGAACTGGAGAAAGACTGACTGACCTTCTTACCACACATTAGCTGGAGACCCAAACAGAGGCCCACATGCCCATCCTCCCCATGACACCATGTAGGAGACAGGGACACAGAACTGTCCATCTTTTGTGACAAACTGTGGCCCAGTGATACAGACAGAAGACCAACCCATACCCACATAGGGAGCCACCCCACTCTGGAGTTCTGTATTCACCAAAGAATGTCTCCCAACAGCAGGGTACATACAGATTTGAGGATTTCACTGATACAAAACTGGGTTATCTCCACTTCTATCAAGGCACAATAATAAATACCTTTTAAGAAGTCACCAAGGTTTCTGAGGGCCTGGCTGCACCAGAGCTTTCTATACTAGGGGTGCTAACAGTTATCCCCTTGCTGAAGTAACTGGGAGTCTTGCATGAGTTGCCTATCTTTTGTTTTTCCTACTAATAGACAGCTTCTTATGATTACCATCTCACTAGTCATATAATTTAATACCTGCATATTCTCACATCTTTGTCAAAAACATCTCAGCCAACCTCCCAGTTTCCCTTTCTATCATTAGAAACTGGAAAACATTATGCAAACCTATTGACTATATGGTAGAAGATAAACAAACTCATTATTTCCGTATATAGCAACAAAACTATAAATGTAAACATAGAAGGTAACTGATATGTGGTTGCACATTGGGTATATTGAGTACTGTAACCTCAATCTCTCTCTTAAAATGAGGTATTGATAACATTTAGGGACACTGTAAGTCAATAAGGCAGAGCTGTAATATCTTAAATCTACACTGCAAGAAAGGAAGACACATAGGCACTATGAAAAAAGAAAAAAAAAGTTGAGGGAGGAAAGTGCCCCAAAGAAATCAAGATATTATACTACAAAAATAGAATCCATAGATAGGGCAGTAGGTAAAAAGTCAGAGAAAGAGTTCAGAAAATTCATAACTAAAATTATTTGGGAATTAATGACATAAGTGAGCTGATACAGGCAAAAACTGATCAATACAAGAAAAAAAATGAGAACAAATACAGTGACCATCAATCATTCTAACAAAGAGATAAGAGAGCAAATACAGGTTTTAAGAAATCAGTTCAAGAAAAAGATAGAGACACTGAAAAAAAATCATTGAAATTAAAGAAACAATAAGCCAAATAAAACCTTAACAGATAGCATCACCGATATGGTAGATAACTTAGAAGGCAGAACCACAGGTAATGAAGACAAAATATGAAACCTTGATGCTAAAGTTGACCTCACAGTGAAAAATAAAATAAACCATTGAACAGAATATCCAAGAACTATGGGATACAATCAAAAGATCAGATTTAAATTTCTTGGGATAGAGAAATGTTCAGAGATACAAACCAAAGGGATGCACAATCTCTTCAACAAAATAATATAAAAAAAATTTCCCAAGCTTGAAGAATGAGCTAGAAAATCTATATTCTAGAGTCTTCTAGTACACCAATTGAACAAAATTATAATGATATACACCAAGACACATTATAATAAAAAATTTACCATACAGAATAAGGGTAGAATTTTAAAGGCTGCAAGAGAGAAAAATCAGATTACCCATAAGGGAAGACCAGTTTGGATCTAAGCAGATTTTTTAACCCAGACCCCCGAAGCCATAAGATTCTAAAACAACACACACCAAGCTTTAAAAAATAATGGATGTCAACAAAAAAATTATATCCAGAAAAATAAAACTTCAAATTTGACAATGCAATAAAATCTTCTATGATAAACAAAGCTAAAATAATTTGCAGCAAAAAACCACTGCAGACATACTTGGCAAAATATTCTATAAAGAGGAATTGAAAAACAATAATAAAAATCTGCAAAGGGAAGAACTACAATGAAGAAAAAGCCAACCAAAGGAGAAACATAGTTAAGCTAAATTTAAAAAAAATAATGGTAATACTACTTATATCTGAATAATGACCCTAAATGTTAGTGCCTAAACTAACCAACCAAAAAACATAGACTGATAGATTAATTTAAAAGACAACAACAATATGCTGCTTTCAAGAGAATCATCTCAAAAGAATAGGCTGAAGGTGAAAGCTTGGGATTAAAATATATTTTTTACATCAAAAGGACATAACAGTTATAAATATATATGCCCCAAACAATGGAGCAGGCTATGTTCATCTATCAAACTTTCTCAAGTTCAAAAGTAAAATAGAGCACAATAATTCTGGGAGACTTCAACACAACTCTTTCACCACTTGATAGATATGCCAAACACAAGCTAAACAAAGAAACTGTAGAATACAATAATGCAATCAATAACTTTTACTTAACTGGCATATATAGAATATATTATCCATTAATGAGTGAATTCACTTTCTTCTCATAAGTAAATGGGTTCTTCTCTAAAATAGACAATGTATTATGCAACAAAGCAAATCTTACTAAATACAAAGAAGTAGAGATACTACCCTGCATTATATCAGACAACTATGCAATGAAATTAAAAAATCAATGATAAAATAAAAAAACAAAAGCTACTTCAACACCTGGAGACTAAATAATTTGCTATTGAGTGAAAAATGGCTTGCAAAATATATCAAGAAGGAGATTAAAAAATTCTTAGAGGTTTAAGGGAACACAGACAAAACATACTGAAATCTCTGGGACATTACAAAGACAGTTATAAGAGAAAAATTCATTACATGAAGTTCATTACTTAAAAGAAAAAAAAGTAAACAAATAAATTACCCAACATTATATCTCAAAGTCCTAGGGAAAGAATAACAAATCAACCCCAACCAGTATAAGACAGGATATAATGAAAATCAGAGCTGAAAGCAATGCAATTGAAACAAAAGAAACAAAAAAAATGACAAAACAAAAACTTTGTTCTTTGAAACACTAAGTAAAGTTGATAACTATTAGACATGCTAATAAAGAGAAAGAGAGAAACTCAAATTACTGACATTTGGATAAAAGACAAAATACTATGATGGACACTACAGGAATACAGAAGATAACTAGCAATTATTTTGAAAATTTGTACTCCAATAAAATAGAAAATTAAAAGCATTGACAAATTTCTAGAGGCATATGATATGCCCAAACTAAATCAGGATGGTATACACAATTTAAACAGATCAATTTAAACAAAGAAAATAGAGGATGTCATCACAGAGCCTACTAACTAAGAAAAGCCCAGGACCAGATGGATACACAGCAGAGTTCTACAAGACTATTAAAAAAAGAACTAACACCAATATATCTCAATCTATTTAATAAAATAAATAAAGAGGTAATGCTTCCAAACATATTTTATAAGGTCAATATCATCCCAAACCAAAGACACAACAAAGAAAGAAAATTTCAGAGGACTCTCTAATAAATATAGATGCAAAAATTCTCAATATAATTCTGACATATCAAATACAAAACATGAAAAAGATAGTGCCCCATGATCAAGTAGGGTTTATCCCAGGGACACATGGTTGTTTCAAAATATAGAAATAAATAAATGTAATTCATCACATCAACATACTCAAAGATAAATATTACATGATCAGCTCAATAGATGCAGAGAAAGTATTTGATAAAATACATCATTCCTTCATGTTCAAAATGCTGGAAATATTAAGATATCAGAAACATACCTCAATATTGTAAAGACTATCTATACTAAGCCCCAGGCCAACATCATTCTAAAGAAAGAAAAATTAAAATCATTTTCTCTAAAAACTAGAACAAGACAGGGATGTCCTCTTCCACCACTTCTCTTTAACATAGTCCTTGAAAGTCTAGTCAGAACAATCAGATAGATCCATATATATATGGATAGAAAAAGAACTTATCACTATTTGTAGATGATATGATTATATACCTATAAGACCCAAAACGTTCTACCACAAATCTCCTAGATCTAATAAATGAATATGGCAAAGTAGCTGGATATGAAATAAATACCCATAAATCAAAGGCATTTCTGTACAACAGTAACAAATCCTCAGAAAGAGAAAATAGAAAAATAACCCCATTTAGAATAGCCTCAAAAAAAAAAAATACTTGGGGAAAAACTTAATAAAAGAGGTGAAAGACCTTTATAATGAAAGCTACAGCATACAAATGAAAAAATTAAAGAAGACCTTAGAAGTTGAAAAGATCTACTTTGTTCTTGGATAGGCAGAATTAATATTGTCAAAATGAACATACTACCAAAAGCACTATATAGATTCAGTGCTTCACAAGCAAGAAATTGGGCCAAATAGCTCTGGCAATATTTTCAAGAACTGAGTTGAAAAGAATTGGTAAAGAATGCCATCTTTGTCTTGTATCAGACTTAGAGGTGTTTTTTCTATTTTATACATTTAAAATGATTTTGACCTTAGACTTGTTATATATGATTTTTCCACACTGATGGATGTCAATTCTCTTATTATTTTTTTCTAGGGTTTTAAAAACAAATGGATTCTGAATTTTTTAATGTTTTTTCTGCTTCTATTTAAAAAAATCACATGAAACCAAAGTTTATTTAGGTGGTTGGTGAAAGAGTGATTTAACACCACGCTCTCAAAAGAGCTTGTAGACTCAAGATGCTGGATACAATAAAATTCCATTTATTGATTTCTGTACATTAAAACCTAGCTTCCCTTTAAAGATCCTCTCTTGATCATGATGTACTATATTTTATTATATGTAATTTGTTAGTAGTTTATTAATTATTTTCATCTATGTTTATCAAGGATATTGGCTGAAGTGTTTTTTCCATGATGGGTCTTTGTTTTGTTGTTGGTGAGATGCTAGTTTTATAGAAGAAATTAGGATTTCTTCCTTTTTTACTTCATGAAATAACTTGAGGGTGTTAATTGTTTTTAAAGATGTAGTAGAACTCAATTGAGAATCCATGTAGTCATGGGTTTTTCTGTGCTTTTAGCTTTTGATGGCATCTTTAATTTTATTATTTGAAATTTATATGTATAAATTTTCTATATTCTTTTGGTTCAGTCATATGTCTCAAAAAAATGTGTCAACCTTTTTTTTTTTAAAAAAAAAACAAATCCTTCACCAGCTCCATCACCCAAAGATGCCCTTTCTACCATTCCAAACTCGGTTCCCAAAGACACCATCATTCCTGCCTTCATGTTCAATTGCCAGATTATCCTTGCTAGTTTTCAAACTTCTAACTTCAAAGGAAGGGAGATGCTCTGCATCTTTTCCGTTGAAGTGTATAGTGAAGCACAATCTCTGGATCTATCTGATTGTGTACTTGATCTCTGATTTCTTTATACCAGGATATGGCTTTGTGCCACCTGAAATGCTGTTTGTCTTAGTAACACTCTCTAGTTTGCTCATGGATTTTTTTCTGGAAGTTTGTGGCACTGACAGTTGGCTTTCTTCTTGAATTTTATTGTATCCAGCATCTTGAGTCTACAAGCTCTTTTGAGAATCCAGTGTACTAAATCATAGTGAAATCATTCTTTCACAAACCTCATTGAAAGACTGCTTATCAATGTTTTATCTCGTGTCATGGAGCTGCTGGGAAAGCTATATATTTACTCTGTCATTTTCCAAATTTTCCAAATTACTGTCTTTTATTCAATATATTTTTAATAACTTATCAACGTCAGATGACTGTTAGTATTTGTATTTTTCATCTGTTCCTTTGGTCTTTATGTCTGTTTTGGAATAAATATCATCCAAGTTTTGTTACCATAGCTCAATACCATAATTTGAGTTCATAGATTGTGCTGCCTTCTGTATCACATTTCTTGAGAACTGTTTACTTGTTCTGAGTTTCTTATTTTCAAATAAGTTGCTCTGTACAGAACATCATGGTTATTTTTAAATAAACATTAAATTCTTTAGAAGTCTTGAAAATATGATCTGTTGAGAGCCACAGCCGAAGGGGCTCCAGCAAACTTTCAGACTGCCAGCTGATGATTGGTTCACAGCGGCCCCAGCAACACCTAGCTGATTGGCTCCTCTGTGGAGATGCTCATTGAGCTGTTTCCCTGCCCTTTCAGACTACCAGCTGATGATTGGCTCACAGCAGCCCCAGCAACATCTAGCAACATCTAGCTGATTGGCTCCTCTGCCGTGATGCTCATTGGGCTGTTTCCCTGTGGAAACACACAAGCAGAACCCCTACTCCAGACAATTACTGGGTCAGGACCTTTCCATTGTCCTGTTAGAATATCCTTCCAAAGTACCTTGGGCTTATATACATTTTTTGGACACATATGCCTTTCCGCAGCACTAAGCCCTGATGAATCCAAATTTAAAAAGTTTAGAGTAAAAAGGGTTATTTTAAGTTTATCTTTGGGGAATATATACCCCTTCCCAATTCCTTCTTTTTGCTTTAATAAGTACATTTTAATAGTTTGATGAGCTCTTTCAACTATGCCTTGTCCCTGTGGATTGTATGGGATTCCTGTTATATGAGTAATGCCAAATGATGAGCAAAATTGTTTAAAAGAGGTAGAAGTATAACCAGGGGCATTATCTGTTTTTAACTGTTTTGGAACGCCCACAGTGGCAAAATTTTGTAAGCAATGAGCTATAACATCTTTAGTTTTTTCTCCGGCATGAAGGGAGCCCATCAAAAATCCAGAAGAAGTATCAACTCTAACATGCAAATATTTTAATTTTCCAAATTCTGGCAAGTGTGTGACGTCCATCTGCCAAATATGGTTAGGTATCAATCCTCTAGGATTGACTCCAAGATTAACTTGTGGTAAAAAGGTCACACAATTTTGACATTGTTTTATTATTTGTCTAGCTTGTTCCTTAGTTATTTTAAAACGCTTTTGTAAAGTATTAGCATTGACATGGAACTTTTTATGAAAATTTATAGCTTCTTCTAGTGTAGAGAAAATATGTATGTCATGTGTAGTTTTATCTGCTAAATCATTGCCCAAACTAAGGGCTCCAGGCAATCCTGTATGTGCCCTGATATGTCCTATAAAGAATGGATCTTTTCTGTCCCAGATTAGACTTTGTATAGTGGAAAGCAAAAAGAAAATAGTAGAGGAAGGGGAAATCCTACCAGCATCTTCAAGGGATACTATAGCATTAACTATATACTGACTATCAGAAAATAAATTAAATACAGAATTTTTAAACATCACAAAAGCCTGTAATACTGCCTTAAGCTCTACCTTTTGAGCTGATTGTTTGGGTACTAAAAATGTAAAAGTTTGATCAGGTGTAACTATTGCTGCTGTACCATTATTTGATCCATCAGTGAATATATTTGGAGCATTCCCGATAGGTGTTTTTCTTGTCATTTTTGGAAAAATTACAGGATGCGATGACCAAAAAGACAATAAAGGATTAGATGGTAAGTGGTTATCAAATGAAACATTAGATTTGCACATGATTATTGCCCAAGTATTTAACTCATTAGCTAACTCATCAATTTGATTCATAGTATATGGAGTAATAATTTTATTGGGAGAAATTCCAAACACTCCCTTTGCTGCTTTTATTCCTTTGAGTATTAATTGTCCTACAGCCTCAGGATACCTAGTAAGAATAGTATTAGGAGAATAAGATAAATGTATCCATAATAATGGGCCTTCTTGCCAAAATACTCCTGTAGGAATATTTTTTGTTGGTAGTACAATAAATAATAAAGGCAAACTTATATCAATTCTATCCAAATGCATATTTTCCATATATGTTTCAATGATTTTTAATGTCTTTCTTGCTTCAGGTGTTAACATTCGGGGTGAAATTGGATCTGATGGACCTTTTAGGATATCAAATAAAGGTCCCAACTCTCCTGTCGGTATACCTAGATAAGGCCTTATCCAATTTATGTCTCCTAATAACTTTTGAAAGTCATTAAGTGATTTGAGTTGATCTACTCGTATTTGAATTTTTGGTGGACGGACCATGGTTGAGGATAATAGAACTCCTAAATAATTAATTGGAAAATTTAATTGTACTTTATCTATTGCTATCTCTAGATTATAATTTTTTAATAAGTTTGTAAGTGTGGCATAACAGTCTAGCAATGTGTTTTTAGCTTTGTGTGCTAATAACATAATCATCCATATAGTGAAATATTTGTAGTTCAGGATTTTGATTTCTAAGTGGCTGGATTGCTTTGTTAACATAAATTTGACACATAGTTGGGCTGTTAGCCATCCCTTGAGGGAGTACTTTCCATTCATATCTCTGATCAGGACCTTCATGAATCAGTGCAGGGATAGTAAATGCAAAACGTGGACTATCCTTAGGATGAATTGGAATTGAAAAAAAAAAACAATCTTTAATATCTATAACTAAAACATACCAAGTTTTTGGCAAAGCAGACAATTGAGGAATCCCCGATTGAGCAGGTCCCATAATAACCATCTCATTATTAATGGCTCTTAAATCTTGCAATAATCTCCATTTACCAGATTTCTTTTTGATGACAAAAATGGGAGTATTATGGGGAGATACAGAAGGTTGTATATGTCCTTCTGCTAATTGTTGTTTGACCAGATCATGGGCTGCTAGTATCTTTTCTTTAGTCAGGGGCCACTGAGGAACCCATACTGGTCTTTCTGATTTCCAAGTAATTTTTATTGTCTCAGTGGCCCTTTCTGAAAATCCAACCCATGTCTGTCTGTTCCTTGATCTATTTGTATTGGTGCTGCTATACCTTGTTCTTGTTTTCCTAATCTTTTTCCTTTCCTAAAACCTTGTCTAGTCATAATAGTGGGTGCATTTTGGTTGATGTTATTTGTTAATGTCAAACCTAATTGATCTAGGACATCTTGTCCCCATAAATTTATAGGAAGATGATCCAATACATATGGCTGTATAGTTCCTTCACATCCTTCAAGATCCTTCCAATCTAATACCATTGCACTTCTATGGGGATTAGTCGCCACTCCTAGGCCTCGAAGCGTTTGAGTGGCTTGTTGTACTGGCCAATGTTTTGGCCATTCTTGACGAGAGATGATGCTAAGGTCTGCACCTGTGTCCAGTAGCCCATTAAATTCATGTCCTTGAATATTTAGTTTTAGCATGGGGCGAGAATCTAAATTTAAAGACAGCATATCCCAATCTACACCTGTGGAGCCTAATCCCTTGGAACCTCTTTCTATAGCACGACTGGAAAATTTATCATGTAGGCTTGGTATTATTAGTAACTGTGCTATTCTATCTCCTGGTGAAATTACTGATATACCATTTGGAGAACTGGCTATAATTTTTATTTCACCTTCATAATCGGGATCAATTACCCGAGGTTTCATTTTGTATTCTCATATAGGGTAGAGTCACTTGGGACGTTATATTAAACATAGTTTGTGCTACTCACTGAAACATGACACACTCATTTAATTCTCAGTGCACTCTTTATGCTTTGTTCCGTGTTGCAGTAGCTCTAAGAAGAAGCAAGGGAAAAAAGGTTTCATTTGAAAACTTTTGCAAAGCTTCCACAGACCTCCAAGTTTTCTGGAATCAGTAAATATTTTTCTACCTGATCTTTTTGATACTTTGAAAAAATGAATGATGCTCCATTTGCACATTGCCCCCCAAATTATATTCTTCTATGTTGAAGAGTTTTTTGCCAGAACACTTTGAATTTTTAGGTTTCACCTCGTTTTCTCCTATTAAAAATGAAGACAGTTGGAAATCTTATTCAAACCTGGCTTGTGCTACCTACTTGAAACTTGACACACTCACCCCAAATTTCATTCTTCTAGGTTGAAGCATTCATTTGCAGGAACACTTTGAATTTTTAGGTTTTATTTCTTTTTTCTCCTTAGGTATAGGTGAATTTTGAACTCTAAATCAAACACGGTTTGTGCTAGCTGTTTTAACTCGGCACACTCATTTAGTTATCCATGTAATCTCTATGATTTTTCAATGTGAAGAACCCCTAAGAAGAGGCAAGAAAAAAAAAACACTTTTATTTGAAAGCATTTGCCAAGCTTCTACAGAACTCTGAGTTTACTGGAATCTCAGCAAATATTTTCTCACCCCATGTTGTTGATATGTTGGAGAAATTTTGGATACTTCAGTCGCACATGTACCCCCAACTTTCTTTCTTCTAGGTTAACGCATTTGTTTTCAGGAACACTTTGAAATTTAGGTTTCACTTTCTTTTTCCCTAAAGGGATAGAGGCATTTAGAACTCAAAATCAAACATGGTTTGTGCTAGCTGCTTGAAACTTGACACACTCAATTAGTTTTCAGTGTGCTCTGTATGTTTTGCTCCCTGTTGAAGTAGTCCTAAGCAGAAGCAAGGAAAAAAAAAAACCACTTTTTGAAAGTGTTTGCCAAGCTTCCACAGACCTCCTAATTTACTGAAATCTCAGGAAATATATTTTCACTCGATTTTGTTGATGCTTTGAAAGAATGATTATGTCTCCAATCACACATGACCCCCCAAATTTCATTTTTCTAGGTTGAAGGATTTGTTTTTAAAAACAATTTGAATTTTTAGTTTTCACTTCATTTTTCCCTATAGGGTTAGAGGCATATGGAACTCTAACTAAAACATGATTTTTGCAAGCTGCTTGAAACTTGAAAATTCAATTAGTTCTCAGTTTGCTTCTATACTTTTTCCCCTGTTGAAATAGCACTAAGGAGAAACAAGAAAAAAAAATTATTTGGAAGCGTTTGCTAAGGTTCTACCGAACTCCAATTTTACTGGAATCTAAGCAAATATATATATATATATATATATATATATATATATATATATATATATATATATATATTACTCTGATCTTGTTGATACTTTGCAAAAGTCATCAGTACTCCAGTCACACTTGGCCACCCACATTTTGTTTTTCTAGGTTGAGCCATTCACTTTCAGAATCATTTTGAATGTTTAGATATTACTTCATTTTACCATATAGAAAGAAATGCAGTTGGCACTTTAAATCCAACAAGGTTTGTGCTAGCTGCTTGAAACTTGGAATACTCAATTAGTTGTCAGCGCAATTTTAATGATTTGTTACCTGTCAAATTAACCCTAAGTAGAGGCAAATAAATTCACTTTAAGTGTTTTGCCAACTCTTCACTGAACTCCGTGTTTACTGGAATTTAAGCAAATATTTTTTTACCTGATACTTTTGATATTTTTCAGCAATCATTGGTACTCCAGATGCACTTGGCCCTCCAAATTTTATTCTTCTAGGTTTAAGTGTTCGTTTTCAGGAACACTTTAATTTTTTTGAGATTTTACTTAATTTTCCCATATAAGAATAAATGCAGTTGGAACAGTAAATCAAACATGATTTGTGCTAGATTCTTGAAACTTGACACACTCAATTATTTCTTATTGTGCCCTTTATAGTTTCTTAGCCCTTATAGTTTCTTAGCTGTGAGCAGATTCAAAGAATAAACACTTTCATTTTAAAGTTTTTCCCATCTTCCACAGAATTCGAGTTGACAGGAATCTAAGCAAATATTTTTGCACCCAATGTTGTTGATACAGAAAGGAATAAGAAGTGCTCCTCAAATTTTATTCTTATAACTGAAACATTCTTCTGCAGGAACACTTTAAAATTTTAGGTTTCACTTCATTTTTTAATTATAGGGATAGATGCATTTTGAACTCTAAATCAAACACGGTTTGTGCTAGCTGCTTGAAACTTGACAAACTGAATTAGTTCTCAGTGTGCTCTCTATGCTTTGTTCCTTATTGAAGTATCTCTAAGCAGAATCAAGGAAAAAACACTTTCACTTGAAAGTGTTTGCCAAACTTCCACAGAACTCAGAGTTTACTGGAATCTCCAAGAATATTTTTTCACCTGATCTTTTCAATACTTGGCAGGAACTATCAGCACTCCAGTCAAACTTGGTTCTCCTCATTTTTTTTCTTCTAGATTGAAGCATTTGTTTGAAAGGACGCTTTGAATTTTAAGGTTTCACTTCATTTTCTCCTATTGGAAAACAAGACTCTAAATAAAACATATATGGTGCTAGCTGCTTGATACTTGACACACTCAACAAGTTCTTAGTACACTTTTTATGTTTTCTTCCCCTTGAAGTAGCCATAAGCAGAGGCAATGAAAAAACAGTCATTTGAAAGCGTTTCCCAAGCTTCTACAGAACATAAAGTTTAATAAATCTCATCAAATATGTGTTCACCCAAACTGGTTGATACTTGGCAGGAATGATGGGTACTCCTGTTGCACTAGGCCCCAAATTTCATTCTTCTAGATTGAAGTGTCCATTTGCAGGAACACTTTGAATTTTTAGATTTCACTTTATTTTTCCCTATAGAGATAGATGCAGTTGGAACTCTGTATCAAACAGGGATTGTGCCAGCTGATTGAATCTTGACGCATTCAATTAATTCTCAGTGGCCTCACTATGCTATGTTCCCTTTTTAATAACCCCACAAAGAGGAAAGTAGAAAACACTTTCTTTGAAAGAGTTTTCCAAGCTTATACAGTACTCGAGTTTACTGGAATCTCAGCAAATATTTTTCAACTAATCTTATTTATACTTGACAGGAATCGTTAGTATGTCAGTCACACTTGGGCCCCTCATATTTTGTTTTTCAAGGTTGATGTGTTCGTTTGCAGGAATACTTTGAATTTTATGTTACAATTTATTTTTCCATTATAAGGAGAGATGCATTTTAAACTCTAAATAAAAGACGATTTTTGCAAGTTTCTTGAAACTTGAAACACTCAATTAGTTTTCAATGCATTCTCTATGCTTTGTTCCCTTTTGAAGTAGCCCTAAGGAGAGGTACAGAAAACACACTTTAATTTGAAAGAATTTGCAAAGCTTCCAAAGAACTCTGAGTTGACTAAATGAACCCTCTGCAAATATTTTTTCAACTGATATTTTTGATACTTCACAGGAATGATTGATACCCCAGTCTCACTTGGCTCATCAAATTTTGTTCTTCTAGGTTAAAGCATTCATTTTTGTGTACACGTTGAAGTTTTAGGTTTCAATAACTTTTTTCCTATAGAGATAGATGCATTTGGAACTCTAAATGAAACATGGTTTGTGCTAGATTGTTTTAACTTGACACACTCAATTAGTTCTCAGTGTAATCTCTAAGCTTTTTTCCCTCTTGAAGTAGCCCTAAAGAGGAGCAAGAAATATACACTTATATTTGAAAGTGTTTCTCAAGCTTCTACAGAATGCTAAGTTACTGGAGTCTTAGAGAATATTGTTTACTTGATCTATTTCATACTTGGCAGAAATGATTGGTAGTCCAGTCACACTTTGCCCCCCAAATTACATACTTCTAGATTGAGTCTTTCATTTACAAGAACATATTGAATTTTTAGGATTTATTCATTTTCCCCTATAGAGATGGATTCACTTGGAACTCTAAGTAAAACATGGTTTGTTCTAGCTTCTTCAAACTGACACACTCAATTAGTTCTCAATGCACTCTTTATGCTTTCTTTCCTGTTGAACTAGCCCTGAGCAGAATCAAAGGAAAAACATTTGTAAGTCTTTGCCAAGCTTCTATATAAATGTGTTGGCCAAGATTATATAGAACACTGAGTTTACTGGAATATAAGAAAATATTTTTTTCTCCAAATATCGTTGATATTTGGCAGAAAGAATCGGTTCCTCAGAGACCACCCCAACTAGAGGAGGGGACCCAGCCACCCGCTTACCCAGTTGACAGACCACGTGGCCCAGAGAGTGGGCCCAGACACCTGCCTGCGTGGTAGACAGACCACACCAACTGGAGGAGTGATTTAGCCACCCCCTGCACATTAGGCAGACCACAGGACCCAGAGAAGGGGCCCAGCCACCTGCTGGCACAGTAGGCGGACCACAAAAACTGAAGAGGGTCCCAGCTGCCTGTCTGCATGGTAGACAGTCTACCCCAAATGGAGTAGGGGCCCAGCTGGCTGCCTGCATGGTAGGAAGACAACACATCCCAGAGAAGAGGCCAATGCATTCGCCTGCACAGTAGGCAGACCACCCCAACTGGAGGAGGGGCCCAGCCACCCGCCTGAGAGATACACAGATGAAGCAACCTAGAGAACAGGCCCAGCTGCCTGCCTGCATGGTAGGCAGACCACCCCAACTGGAGAAGAGGGCCAGCCAGCCGTCCGCACATTAGGCAGACAACCCGACCAAAAGAGGGGGCCCATCTTCCCACCCACATGGTAGGCAGACCACCTCAACTGAAGGAGAGGCCCAGCCTCTCTCCTGCGTGTTAGACAGACCACTACAACTGGAGGAGGGTCCCAGCCACTTGCCCGCACAATAGAAAGATCACCCAAACTGGAGGAGGGGCACAGGCACCTGCTTATGTAGAAGGCAGACGACCCCAACTGGAGGAGAGACCCAGCAGCACTTACTTACTGTAGGCAGACCATAAAACACAGAAAAGGGGCCCAGCCACCCGCCCGCATGATAGGCAGACCAGCCCAACTGAAGGAGGTGTCCAGTCCCCTACCTGCTTGGAAGGTGGACCGAGCTCTGAACAAACATAAGGTCTTCCCAACACTCTCCACCTCATAAAAAAAACCCTACAAGAAAAACTGATAAAACTCATCTTGAAAAATCCCAACAACTCTTAAAACCCATCAACTGGTGGGCGAGGTTACCAGCTGGGTTCTGCGGCATATCATGTGCCTCGTTTACATCTCAGAGAATAAGAGTAGAGAGGCCACAGGTGGAATCTCAAGTCCTCTCACACTGTCTACACCCACCACCCTGATCACAGAGACTCAAGCTAGGAATAGACAATGCCACCTACTGGAAGAAAACAGAGTTCTGAGAGAGATTTTTTTTCTTCTCTCGCTCTTTTCATCCATTCATCCAGTCTCCTCTACCATTCCCCTCTGTTCCTCACAACATCAACATATATAAAACCAAGAATCGTGCATAAAAAAAGTCTTTAACAAGTGAATCACCAGAATAATATAATATAGAGAAATTGCATATGTCCCACCTCCCTCCCCATTTTATTTCTTTTCTTTTTTCACTTATTTTCTTTTTCTGGTCTTTTTTTTTTTTTCTCTTTCTTACTCCCTCTATCTCACTTGCAACCCCCTAAATTTTATTAGGGTAATCTTATAAATACAGATAGGAGTTTGAATCTATATATTCTTCCATAAATTACCCATCAATTGATTAGAATTCTAAAGTTACATTAACACCATACCCTCACTAATTTCCCCCTAAACATAACATCCTACACATGAAATTCTGTTTTCTTCATGCTACCAGAAACGGTATGCCTTTCATGAAACTAATAACTATATTTTTGAATTATAACTGAAACTAACATTTGTAGACATACAGTCTATCTATAAATATAGTAATAAAGAAAACGTATGCTTAGATGATGTATTATTTATATTGGGAAATATTAACATTGTCTTTCTCCTCAAAAGAGAGACTTTGGAACTATACAACAACAATATAAATATAAAGGGGGGAAAATCAATAACACAACAGTTTCACAAAGTTGGAAAGAAATGTAAGCAGTATGAAAAGACACGGGAAGAAAAGACCACAAACAATGCAGGTCAACTCAACTTTAGAAGAGGTAATATCTGCAGCAAATGAAATGTAAGATAAAGGGTTCAAGATATACATGCTTCAGAAAATCTGGAGTCTCAAGGAAGACATTATACATCAAAATCAGACAGTGAAATATAACTTTGACAATGAATTACATAATTAAATTCAAGAAGCAAAAGATCAACTATACAGGGATATAGAGGATATATATATACACATAACAGAAATTCTGGAATTGCAGGAAGCATTAAACCAAATTAAAAACTCAAATGAGAGTACTACCAGCAGAGTAGAACACTTAGAAGATAAAACATCAGAGAGTAAATACAAAGTATTTCAACTTGAAGAAAACATAGACAGCTCCGTGAGACTGTTAAGAAACCATGTGAAAAACATCCAAGAAATATGGGATAACAGAAAGAGACCAAACTTAAGAGCTATTGCGATACAGAGAGGTATAGAGGTCAAAACAAAAGAAATGAGCAATCTGTTCAATGAAACAATATTAAAAAATTT